>NC_091951.1:6338991-6516491 GCF_031021105.1 Erythrolamprus reginae
AAAAACTGATTCAAAATCATCCATCACCACTTAACTTTTCTAAGGGTTGAGAAGATGGGGTGGAGATAGTCTTTCACTAGATTTAATAGCCCCAAATATAACATTATTTGTAGTAGTAGTGCTGAATGTCTATAGTGATTCTCAGTCATCCAGGTCATGGTTGTTCCAAAGGTGCTTTTTCAAAAGGCAACTGGACTTTCTGGAGGTTTTTTTTTTTCTTTGAAGACATTTTGCTTCTCATCCAAGAAGTAATTGGAACAGGTCACAAAATTTATAAAGAAGGCACAACTAACACAGCAAGAGCACAGAGCTGAAGAAGTTTCTTGGATGAGAAGCAAAATGTCTTCAAAACCCCCAACACTTTACCCTTAGATTATCCACAGTTGACCTCTCCAGATTCCTAAGAGGTCAGTAAGGGGCGAGTACAAGTGCACTAGAGTGCCTTCCATCCCCTGTCCTATTGCTCTCTTATATCTCCTATACCTTTCTTCTATTCCTATATCTCTTCCTCTATTCTTTCATTGATATGTTCTATTCCTATATCTTCTTTTCTGTTCTTTCACAGATATATTTTACTCTGAGTATCTCCTCTATAACCTTCATCATGTATTTTACTATGTGTGTATAGATATATACCCACTAAAACCCTCATTGTGTATTGGAGTAAGTAAGTAAGTAAGTAAGTAAGTAAGTAAGTAAGTAAGTAAGTAAGTAAGTAAGTAAGTAAGTAAGTAAGTAAGAAAGAAAGAAAGAAAGAAAGAAAGAAAGAAAGAAAGAAAGAAAGAAAGAAAGAACCAGAAAATCCAATTGCCTCTTGAAAAAGCACCTTTGGGTTGTAGTAGCACTGAATTTTTTTTGTCCATTTAATTCAATCATTAAGGTTGAATCTTCATAAACACAAGAGCATGAATTAATAAGTCAACCAGCAAAGCAATCCTAAAAACATCCTTATTCTTATAAGTAGCAGGCATTTAATATGAGCTACACAGTACATCCCCTTCAATATGTACATGAAATAAAAAACCATCAGTCAGTGGATGAATTCAGAATTGGAAGAGGAATGTAAGATCCTATGGGATTCTATTTGTCTTTTTCTCAGGTGTGTTTTTTTAAGGGTTTCTTCTGTTTTATCCCAGAATTTGAGTTTCTTGCACAACATAAGACAAAAGGAGAAAGTCATATAAATCAAAATGACCCAAGACATTACATGTGCCCTGCATAGAAACATAGAAGACGGAGGGCAGAAAAAGACCTCATGCTCCATCTAGTCTGCCCTTATACTATTTTCTGTATTTTATCTTAGGATGGATATATGTTTATCCCAGGCATGTTTAAATTCAGTTACTGTGGATTTATCTATCACATCTGCTGGAAGTTTGTTCCAAGAATCTACTACTCTTTCAGTAAAATAATATTTTCTCATGTTGCTTCAGATATTTCCCCCAACTAACTTCAGATTGTGTCTCCTTGTTCTTGTGTTCACTTTCCTATTAAAAACACTTCCCTCCTGGACCTTATTTAACCCTTTAACATATTTAAATGTTCCGATCATGTCCCCCCTTTTCCTTCTGTCCTCCAGACTATACAGATTGGGATCATTAAGTCTTTCCTGATACGTTTTATGCTTAAGACCTTCCACCATTCTTGTAGCCCATCTATGGACCCGTTCAATTTTGTTAATATCTTTTTGTAGGTGAGGTCTCCAGAACTGAACACAGTCTTCCAAATGTGGTCTCACCAGTGCTCTATATAGCGGGATGCAACTAAAGAATGAGTGGCATAAGAAGAAAGAAAATTGTAAAAACCACAAACGGAAAGAATACAATTCCATCACACCGAATGACTTACTTGTGATAAGAAATATGAGACCCATTGAATTGTAGCGTCTGAAGCGAAGTTTTTGTTGCAGCGATAACCACGCTAATGAGATGGTCTCCTGACCTGTAAAAGCTCCATATATTTCCTTCTTCTTGATGCTTCAAAATTGGTGGGCATTTGGTTCTACGCCTCCCAGAGTTTCTTTGAGTTAGTAAAAGCAGCAATAGCAAAAGCAGAAGCAGGAGGTCCATTCCTCTTTGGGCAGAATCAGCTACTTCTCTGTTTCTAAACTGCAAGAAGTTAAAAGAATTAAAAATTGCTCTTACGGGATGGAAATGCTGGTGGCTTTCCTGATCCAGAGACAAACTGCTTCTCATAGAAAAGAGAGAGAAAAGATACATTCAACACCCGTTCTCAATCTCGTGTAAAACACCCAGCATGGCAAGGAATCAGTTATCCTCTTCTGATGCAAGATCCTTTCCACGTTGCTTCAGTCTGATGTTTACATCCAAGGCAAACACTGGAGAAGGAGCAGAAGAGGTCACAAAGGCCAGGATGATGAAAGTTACAGGGAGAAGCAACTTCTCCTTTGGGGATCATAAATTTCTTTGAGGCTTAATGTCGCAAAGGCACTCTTGGACTTTCTTGTTGTTTTTTTAAAAAACGTTTAGCTTAGAAAAGTAAAACATCTTCAAAGAAAAACAAGAAAGTTCAGTTGCCTCTTGAAAAAGGACCTTTGGGACAACCATGATTGGGATGATTGAAAATCTCCACAGATATCTCGGATTCAATGGGCAAACGGGCAGCTTGAGAACAGTATGACTATATTTTCTTAGGAAAAAATAAAGATAAATTTGAAAAGGGGGCAAATCTGAACGCAGCTGCGAGAGCCATCATGGGGCTTCCAAGATTCGCCCACATTTCTTCAACACTCCGTGGCTTGCATTGGCTGCCGATTGGTTTCCGGTCACAATTCAAAGTGTTGGTCATGACCTTTAAAGCCCTACATGGCATTGGACCAGAGTACCTCCGGAACCGCCTGCTACTGCACGAATCCCAGCAACCAATAAGGTCCCACAGAGTTGGCCTTCTCCAGGTCCCATCGACTAAAAAATGTTGTTTGGTGGGCCTCAGGGGAAGAGCCTTCTCTGTGGTGGCCCCGGCCCTCTGGAACCAACTTCCCCCGGAGATTAGAACTGCCCCCACCCTCCCTGTCTTTCATAAACTACTCAAGACTCGCTTATACCGACAGGTATGGGGGAGTTGAGACACCTTTCCCTCAGGCTTTTTTATACTTTGTTTTATGTTTGGTATGAACGTGCTGCTTGGTTTTTTAAATAATGATAGGGTTTTATATGTTTTTAATATTAGATTTGTTCCACTACTATATTGTTTTTATTGTTGGGCTTCTCCAGGCCCCATCGGCTAGAGAGGGTCATCTGGTGAGGCCCATGGGAAGTGCCTTCTCTGTGGTGGCCCCGGCCCTCTGGAATCAGCTCCCTCCAGAAATTCACACTGCCCCCATCCTCCTCGCCTTTTGCAAGAGCCTCAAAACTCATTTATGTCACCAGGCATAGGGCAATTAGATCAATCCCCCCTCCTCTGTTTACAAGATGTAATGTGTGGCTGTGAATGAATTGGTTGACTGTTTTTTATTATATGGGATTTTAGTAGTAACTTTTAATTAATTATATTTGTTGCTGTGTTGCTTTTATACCCTGTGAACTGCCCCGAGTCTTTGGAGAATTAACTTAGGGCATTGTTTACTTGAGCAAGATTTGAGCAGCTGGACAGAATGGTTAAATTTAGGGAATTTAATCATATCCCCTGTAATGAACAGACTTATATTTTTAATAATAATAATAATAATAATAATAATAATAATAATAATAATAAATACAAGTCTGTTCATTAGAGGGGATTTGATTAAATTCCCTATACTTGACCATTGTGTCCAGCTGCTCAAATCTTGCTCAAGTAAATACAGTGGTACCTCATCATCCGAACTTAATTGGTTCCAGGAGGAGGTTTGTAAGGTGAAAAGTTCGTAAGATGAAACAATGTTTCCCATAGGAATCAATGTAAAAGCAAATAATGTGTGCAAATCCTTCAGGAAAATCCCAAACTTTAGAAGGGAGGCGAACAGAGGGCAGGGAGGAGCAGCTAAAGGGGGCGGGTGGAAGAAGCAAGGCTAGGCTAAAGGGTGGGTTGGAAGGAAGAAAGGCGAGGGGGGCACCCCTCCCTTTTCTTTCTTCAAAAGACACCGTTTCAGTGCCTTTGCAAGCACGTTGTTCTCTGCAAAATCTTTCCTCCTCCAAGCCGCCCCTCCCTTTTCTTTCTTCAAAAGACACCGTTTCAGTGCCTTTGCAAGCACGTTGTTCTCTGCAAAATCTTTCCTCCTCCAAGCCGCCCCTCCCTTTTCTTTCTTCAAAAGACACCGTTTCAGTGCCTTTGCAAGCACGTTGTTCTCTGCAAAATCTTTCCTCCTCCAAGCCGCCCCTCCCTTTTCTTTCTTCAAAAGACACCGTTTCAGTGCCTTTGCAAGCACGTTGTTCTCTGCAAAATCTTTCCTCCTCCAAGCCGCCCCTCCCTTTTCTTTCTTCAAAAGACACCCTTTCAGTGCCTTTGCGAGCACATTGTTCTCTGCAAAATATTTTCTCCTCCAAGCCGCCACTCCCTTTTCTTTCTTCAAAAAAGGGGAAAAAAATTAAACCCCTTCATCCCAGCAGCAGCTATTTTCGTAAGGTGAAAATAGTTCGGAAGAAGAGGCAAAAAAATCTTAAACACCGGGTTCGTATCTTGAAAAGTTCGTTAGAAGAGGTGTTCGTAAGATGAGGTACCACTGTATATGCTCTAAGTTAGAACGGGACAACTTTCCATAGCTAACTTGCCTCATACAATTGACAGCTGACAATTCACCATGGCCAACTTATCACAACCAGCTCGCCATGGCTAATTCACCAATGGAACAATTCAATGGTTTTATTTAATTATTTATTTAAACCATTTTTAAAAATTATTTTTTGTCGTTCATATTTCATTTTGTCCCTCCTTTTGCATCCTTTCTTTAATGATTCTATTCCACCATTCTTCAATATTACATAACTTTTGTCCCACAGCAAATTGGCCGTGGCGAGTTGTCCTATATCCTCCGTAAGATGTTTTCGCATTTCTGCATTCACATACTTCACAATTTTATAACAAGCTTATAACAAGCAGGAAGAGGGAGATTGTGATCCCGCTATATAGAGCGCTGGTGAGACCACATTTGGAATACTGTGTTCAGTTCTGGAGACCTCACCTACAAAAAGATATTGACAAAATTGAATGGGTCCAAAGACGGGCTACAAGAATGGTGGAAGGTCTTAAATATAAAACGTATCAGGAAAGACTTCATGAACTCAATCTGTATAGTCTGGAGGACAGAAGGAAAAGGGGGGACATGATCGAAACATTTAAATATGTTAAAGGGTTAAATAAGGTCCAGGAGGGAAGTGTTTTTAATAGGAAAGTGAACACAGGAACAAGGGGACACAATCTGAAGTTAGTTGGGGGAAAGATCAGAAGCAACATGAGAAAATATTATTTTACTGAAGGAGTAGTAGATCCTTGGAACAAACTTCCAGCAGACGTGGTAGATAAATCCACAGTAAATGAATTTAAACATGCTTGAGATAAACATAGATCCATCCTAAGATAAAATACAGGAAATAGTATAAGGGCAGACTAGATGGACCATGAGGTCTTTTTCTGCCGTCAGTCTTCTATGTTTCTATGTTTCTATGTTTCTATGTTTATGTTTCTATGTTTCTATGTTTCTATGATGTTTCTATGATGTTTCTATGATGTTTCTATGATGTTTCTATGATGTTTCTATGATGTTTCTATGATGTTTCTATGATGTTTCTATGTTTCTATGTTTCTATGTTTCTATGTTTCCATGTTTCCATGTTTCCATGTTTCCATGTTTCCATGTTTCCATGTTTCTATGTTTCTATGTTTCTATGGAAGATCCAATGCCAATCCAGCTAATCCATTTCATTGTATCACATTCACTGCAGATGAGTATATTTTTCTGTGCTGTGGTATCCTGGATCGTTTGTATAACAATCACTTTACCTTGTACTTTATTTGTAAATGTCAGGTCTCCTTCCCTTCAGAATCTAGGAAATCAAAACTCAAGAGTCCATTTGAACTTCAAAGAGCACTTTTACTAGATAAGAAATGAGCGCAACAAAAGTAAAGTGAAGTCTAGGAAAAAGGTGCATATTACAAAGATCCCCAAACCCTCCCAGATTACCCTTCCCTGGGCTATTCACCCAATCCCTATGTCCTTAGGTGTCTGGTGGCTGCATCATTTGTTAGGTTCTCCACATCTGGTATGCAATGGCCATTGACCTTGAGCCAGTGGATAAACAAGTCCATGGTGTCCAGAAACTTCAGATCGTGCAGAATGCAGCTGCGAGAGCAATCATGGGCTTCCCCAGGTATGGCCATGTTACACCAACACTCCGCAGTCTGCATTGGTTGCCGATCAATTTCCGGTCACAATTCAAAGTGTTGGTTATGACCTTTAAAGCCCTTCATGGCATCGGACCAGAATATCTCCGAGACTGCCTTCTGCCGCACGAATCCCAGCGACCGATTAGGTCCCACAGAGTGGGCCTTCTCCGGGTCCCGTCAACTAAACAATGTCGGTTGGCGGGCCCCAGGAGAAGAGCCTTCTCTGTGGCAGCCACGACTCTCTGGAACCAGCTCCCCCCAGAGATTAGAACTGCCCCTACCCTCCTTGCCTTTTGTAAACTCCTTAAAACCCACCTTTGTCGTCAGGCATGGGGGAACTGAGATACCTCCCCTGGGCCTATACAATTTATGTATGGTATGCTTGTATGTATGTCTGTTTAATAATGGGGTTTTTAAATATTTTAAATTGTAAATTATTAGATTTGTCATGAACTGTTTTTATTGTGTTGTGTTTGTGTTTATTGTGTTTATTGAGTCTACGGAAAGGGGCGGCATACAAATCTAATAAATAAATAAATAAATGTATAGCTCTGACAGGAAGAGACTGGTGGTGTTATCCCTCCCTTAACAGTTTTCAAACCACAGGGTCCTCCAGCACATCTTCCCCCCTCCCGTATCTCCAGTTACCTCCCCCTCCTACCGTTTCCATGGAAGCCGATGCAAGCAGGGCATGAAGAAGAAACGCAGAGGCTGACATTTGGACCTCCTGCAACAGGGACATTAGTCCTATAAAAAAACTCAAAAATAAGATTTAAGTTTTCACCAGAAGAGTCCTTCACTCCTCCACTCGAAAGAGAATACCCTATGAGACTAGACTTTCAATCCTGGGCCTAGAAAGCCTAGAACTAAGACGCCTTAAACAAGATCTAAGTATTGCCCACAAAATCATATGCTGCAATGTCCTGCCTGTCGGCGACTACTTCAGCTTCAACCACAACAACACAAGAGCACACAACAGATTTACACTTAACATTAACTGCTCCAAACGTGACTGTAAAAAATAGGACTTCAGTAACCGAGTTGTCGAAGCGTGGAACTCATTACCGAACTCCACAGTGTCATCCCCAAACCCCCAACACTTTACCCTTAAATTATCTACGGTTGACCTATCCAGATTCCTAAGAGGTCAGTAAGGGGCGAGTACAAGTGCACTAGAGTGCCTTCCGTCCCCTGTCCTATTGCTCTCCTATATCTCCTATCCCTTTCTTCTATTCCTATATCTCTTCTTCTATTCTTTCACTGATATGTTCTATTACTATACTTTCTTTTCTATTCTTTCTTAGATATATTTTACTATGAGTATGTATACCCACTAAAACCCTCATTGTGTATTGGACTAAATAAATAAATAAATGAATAAATAAATAAACAAACAAACAAACAAATGGATAGATAGATAGATAAATAAATAGATAAATAAATAAGATAAAAAACAATAGATAGATCCTGGTTATTTGAATTCATCTAGGGGAGACAGGTGTTCACTTTCCATTTTCTTCCCTATTTGAACTTGTATTCCCACTTTGTTTTTTGTGATGCTGTTTTTGATAGGTGGGACTGTTCTTTCCCGTTGTGTAAAGACAGATGCAAAAAAAAACGTGTTAAGTAACTCTGCTTTCTCCCTGTGGCTTGTCACCTTCTTGCCATTTTCTCCCTGAAATGAACCAATTGTTTCCTTAATGTTTTTCTTATTTTTAGTATGCTGAAAGAAGCTTTTTTTGTTATTTGATGGTATTCTGAGTTAGCTATTTCCCTTCTTTCCACTTTTGATACTTGTCCTTTTTGTCTTTCAATTTGTCACAGAGGTCTTTATGCAGCCATGCTGGTTTCTTTTGTGAGTTATTATTTTTCTTCTTCACTGGTGTTTGTTTGTTTGTTTATGTATTTATTTATTTATTTATTTATTTTTATTCATTCATTCATTAATTCATTCATTTATTAGATTGGTATGCTGCCCCTCTCCATAGACTCGGGGCGGCTCACAGCAAATCTAATAATAAAAAAAAACACTAAAAGCCCCATTATTAAAAGCAAACATACACACAAGCATACCATACATAACTGTATAGGCCCGGGGGAGATGTTTCAATTCCCCCATGCCTGATGGCAAAGGTGGGTTTTAAGGAGTTTACGAAAGGTGAGGAGGGTGGGGGCAGTTCTAATCTCTGGGGGGAGCTGGTTCCAGAGGGTCGGGGCCGCCACAGAGAAGGCTCTTCCCCTGGGTCCCGCCAAACGGCATTGTTTAGTTGACGGGACCCAGAGAAGGCCAACTCTGTGGGACCTAATCGGTCGCTGGGATTCGTGCGGCAGATAAGGTCCCGGAGATATTCTGGCCCGATGCCATGAAGGGCTTTATAGGTCATAACCAACACTTTGAATTGTGACCAGAAACTGATCGGCAACCAATGCAGACTGCGGAGTGTTGGTGTAACATGGGCAAACCTAGGGAAGCCCATGACTGCTCTCGCAGCTGCATTCTGCACGATCTGAAGTTTCTGAACACTTTTCAAAGGAAGCCCCATATAGAGAGCGTTACAGTAGTCGAACCTCGAGGTGATGAGGGCATGAGTGACTGTGAGCAGTGAGTCCCGGTCCAAATAGGGCCGCAACTGGTGCACCAGGCGAACCTGGGCAAACACCCCCCCTCGCCACAGCTGAAAGATGGTTCTCTAATGTGAGCTGTGGATCGAGGAGGACGCCCAAGTTGCGGACCCTCTCCAAGGGGGTCAATAATTCCCCCCCCAGGGTGATGGACGAACAGATGGAATTGTCCTTGGGAGGCAAAACCCACAGCCACTCCGTCTTATCAGGGTTGAGTGTGAGTCTGTTGACACCCATCCAGGCCCCAACAGCCTCCAGACACCGGCACAAAATTCTGGACTTTTATAATCTAATTTTTCAAAATTTCCCAAGCTTCTTTTCGGTATAATTTTTTTAAAAAAATTCCCTTCATACACTTTAATACAATGCCAAGTATCTTCTAATTTCAGTACAATAAAATGAAGTATTTTGTTAATAACTCTTATATAATCCAAAAAAAATCATAATTATAAATCCTTTCTCCCTTATTGCATTTTTTTCTAATCTTGTCCTCCAGCAATAATGATTATCATGTATTACACTTCCTCATTAATGTTCCCTCAAATATATAATGACAAATAAACAATATTTCTAACATTCTTAATTAATACTAGCCCGTAATGCCTCCAATCTCTCTTTATAAATTTTACTTAAATCTAAAAACCCCTGTATAATCTATCTAATCATAAACATTAAATTTCCCAAGCTTCTAAGTTGTTTTCCCTTTAGAGGATTCTCATACATGGAATCTTTGCCAAGTTTTCTCTAGGTTTATTGAAATTAGTTCTCTTAAAGTCCAAGACTCTAGTTTGACTTTGTCCTACTGTTTGTGTTTATATAATGTTGAATTCCAATATTGCATGATCATTTGTCCCCAGGGTTCCTGTAGCTTCTACTCCTATCATTTCATCTCTGTTAGGAGAATTAATTGCAATATGGCTGATCCCCTTGTTCTCTTCTCTACTTTTTGGGTAACAAAGTTGTTAGGAACCTGTTGGATCTTCCACTTGGTGCAGAGTTTTTCTCCCAATTGATGTTAGGGTAGATAAAATCCTCCATTACTATTTTGATGTGCTTCCTACATATCTTCTAGTATAAATGTCTTTATTGATTTTACAGAAAATAAAAATAGAAAAGATAATTTGTAATAGGTCAACAATAAATTGTTTGTAAATCAGTACATTTGATGCCTATATCCTATGAATCACATAACATTAGGAATATTGAAGAAGTAGAAAAGACAAATAGAATAGAATAGAATAGAATAGAATTTTATTGGCCAAGTGTGATTGGACACACAAGGGATTTGTCTTGGTGCATATGCTCTCAGCGTACATAAAAGAAAATATACATTTGTCAAGAATCATGTGGTACAACACTTAATGATTGTCATAGGGGTCAAATAAGCAATGAAGAAGCAATATTAATAAAAATCTTAGGATATAAGCAACAAGTTACAGTCATACAATCAACATGGGAGGAAATGGGTGATAGGAATGATGAGAAAAACTAGTAGAATAGAAGTGCAGATTTAGTAGAAAGTCTGACAGTGTTGAGGGAATTATTTGTTTAGTAGAGTGATGGCATTCGGAAAAAAACTGTTCTTGTGTCTAGTTGTCTTGGTGTGCAGTGCTCTGTAGCAACATTTTGAGGGTAGGAGTTGAAACAATTTGTGTCCCGGATGTGAGGGGTAAGTAAATATTTTCCCCGCCCTCTTTTTGACTCGTGCAGTATACAGGTCCTCAATGGAAGGCAGGTTGGCAGCAATTGTTTTTTCTGCAGTTCTGATTCTCCTCTGAAGTCTGTGTCGGTCCTGTTGGGTTGCAGCACCAAACCAGACAGTTATACAGAGAGAAAAATACAGAAAGAAAAAAGAGAGATGAAAAAAGAAAGAATAGAGAAAAGGGAAATATTGTAGGGGAAAGATAGAGTAGCAAGAGAGGGTATAGATGGAAAATAGAGATGAACCAGCAATGAGGCTGGTATATCATATCAATATGACATAAGTTTCAAAAATATCGCTGATAAATTATTCTCCTTCTTATTGTTTTTTTAAAAAATTCTGCTAGATTTGTTTTGGAGTAGATGAATGAGATGAATGAGATCTTCCAGTGTTACATATTGGGTACAGCCTTTGTGATATAGTAAATAGAGTATAATTTTAAATTTTATCATTCATTGATAAGTTACTTTGTTGGATAATCTTCCTTTTGAATTATTTGCAAAAATTTTCTTTTCCTTAGCCAATTATACCACTTGTCCCAGACTTGGTAGAAAACTGTATCTTCTTGATTTTATAATTCCATGGTCATTTTTGACATTTCTGCATAATCCATAACTTTAATTAAAAGGTTTAAAATAGTAGGTGTTCTTTCTTGTTTCCAATATTGAGCGTACAAAATTCTTGCTGCAGCTAGAATGTGAGTTATGATATAATAATCTATTTATTTATTTATTATTTATTCATTTGTCCAATACACAAATATATAGGAAGAAAAATAGACGTGATAATATAAAAGAGGGTGAAAGTGAACTTAGAGGAGAGGATATATGAAAGGAAGAAAATATATATGATAAGTGAGAGAAAGGAAAGACAATTGGACAGGGGACGAAAGGCACACCAGTGCACTTATGTATGCCCCTTACTGGCCTCTTAGGAACCTGGAGAGGTCAATCGTGGAGAGTCTAAGGGAGAAATGTTGGGGGTTAGGGGTTGGCACAATTGAGTCCGGTAATGAGTTCCACGCTTCGATAACTCAATTGTTGAAATCATATTTTTTATAGTCAGGTTTGGCGCGGTTTGTATTAAGTTTGAATCTGTTGCGTGCTCTTGTGTTATTGCAGTTGAAACTGAAGTAGTCATTGACTGGTAGGACATTGCAGCATATGATCTTGTGGGAAATACTTAAATCGTGTTTTAGGCGCCGTAGTTCTAGGCTTTCTAGGCCCAGGATTGTTAGTCTATTTTCATCCTTACTAATCTTTTGTCTAATTATTCCTAAAAGGAATAATTCTGGTTTTAAAGGGATAGATAAGAAAGTAATTTGGTCTATAGCTTTTTTAATTTTTAACCAATAGGTTTTTGCAATTTCACATGTCCACCAAGTGTGGTAATATGTCCCAATTTTTTTATTGCACTTCCAACATTTTGGAGACATATTTGGCTAGATTTTGGCAAGTCTAGCTGGAGGGAGATGCCACCTGTAAAACATTTTATATTGGTTCTCTTTCTGGGTGGTGGCAATTGTATATTTATAATTTATAGTCCAGATTTTTTCCCATTCGTTTAGATAAATATTGTACCCAAAATTTTGACCCCAAGCAATAATTGATGTTTTAACTGTTTCTTCTATAGTGTACTGATGCAATATATTATTATATATGTTAGATATTATTTTCTTATTTGAACCAAGTATAATCTTATCTAGTGTGTTATTTTTTTGAAATCCCAAATTGTTTTTATGTTTAGTATAAATGTGTTGTATTTGAATATATTGGTACCAATCAAAGCTTAGGCCGGCCTCTGAAAAGTTTTGTTTAGATATTAGATCATCATTGATATCAAGTAGGTGTTTGTATGTTATTATCTTGTTGAGAGGGAGAATGTTTGGGTATTTAACAACTTCAATTGGCGATATCCATTTTGGAGTGGATAAATAGTAATTCTTCCTGATAAAGTGCCAGACTTCAATTAAGGCTTTGCGGACATAGTGTGGTTTAAAGTATGAGGGTATTTTATGCAGATCTGTTAATAGAAAGGCATGCCACCCCGTCAGAAGGTTATAGCCCTCTAGTGCTAATAGCCTTCTATTTTTAAGTGTTATACATTCCCTAATTGAATTGAGAATTGAGGCTTTATAGTACAACTCCATATTAGGAAGTCCGAATCCCTCTCTTGTATGGTGGTCGAACATACATTTAATTTTTATTCTCGCCTTTTTCTTCTCCCAAATAAATTTAAGGAATTTCTTATGAAGACATTCAAAGAAGGGTTTGTTTAGTTTTATTGGAGCAGTTTGGAATAAGTACAAATATCGTGGGAGAATGTTTGATTTAATTGTGGCAATTCTTCCCATTAGGGAGAGAGGGAGTTTAGTCCATTTATTTAGATCTTTATCTACGTCATTAGTAAGTTTGTCATAATTATCTTTTTTGATTGTGGCACAATTTGTGGTAATCCATAATCCTAGATATTTGATTTTTTTTGTAGATTTGAGTTTAGATATTTCTTTGAGTTTATCTATCTGAATTTGTGACATATTTTTAGTTATTATCTTGGTTTTGTCTTTGTTTATATTTAATCCAGCCACAGTACCAAATCTCTCCATTTCTTTGATCAGGTTTACAGTTGATTGTAGTGGATCTTGTAATATAAAAACCATGTCATCTGCAAATGCCTGGACTTTAAATTCTTCCTGTTTAATTTTAAGACCTCTAATTTTGTTATTTGCTCTTATATTATTTAATAAAATTTCTAACGCCAATATAAAAAGTAATGGAGCTAGGGGACATCCTTGCCTTACACCTTTACAAATATTTATCTTATCAGTCAAATCATTATTAATATTTTAGCAGTTTGAATAGTATATATAGATCTGATAAGATTAATGAAATGATTGCCAAAATTCATAGTTTTCAACTGTGAGATAAGGAATGGCCAATAGAGACTGTCAAATGCTTTATGAAGGTCAACAAATATGAAAGCTACAGGTTTATCAATATTTTTATTGTAATATTCCAACGAATCCAATATAATTCTCATATTCATTCCAATATTCCTTGCCAGGAGAAAACCATTTTGATCTGGATGTATTATGGTATTTAGAATCCTTTTGAGTCTATCTGCTATGATTGATGCTAATATTTTATAATCTGAAATTAGAAGAGATATTGGACGATAATTCTCTATATGGGACCTATTTTTATCATCTTTTGGGACTAAGGTTCTATATGCCTCATTCCATGTGGTGGGGAGTTTGGCTTCCTCTAATGCTTCATTAAATAAGTTAAGAAATATGGGGTGCAAAATTTCTGACGTTTGTTTATAAAATTCAGCAGGAATGGCCTCTGGCCCTGGGGTTTTATTATTTTTTTGATTTGCAATTGCATTGTCTATTTCTAATGGCGTTATTTTCCTATTCAAAAGCTTCCTACATATCTTAGCTGACTAGTAAAAAGTTCATCTATTTCCTCTGTTTGGGTGGCCTATAGTATAGACCTATGGCAATGTCATTTCACACACACAAACCCTTTAATATTGACTCAAATGTGGAGAGGGGCACGGCCAAGTGCTGTGGTGACATGGAATTTTCCACACTCCACAGGGGAACCTCGAATGCCTGTTTCTTTTCAGCCCTAACCAGGTGCTAACAATGTTTCCAGCTCTTACCAGTTTGCAAGCTTTTTCATTGTTACTCTCTGCAAATAATGTTTTCCAAGCCCTAAGTCTTTGCAGGGGTTTTTTTTCCTATTGGTCCAACTTGCTCCAAATGTGTCTTTCCAGCCCTAACCAGGTGTTAACAATGTCCCCAGCTCTTACTGGCTTGCAAGCTCTTTCATTGTTACTCTTTCAAAATAAAGTTTTTTTAAAGCCCTAACCAGGGGATAAAATAATGTGCTAAAGCTGACCAGACTAAGTATTCTAGCCAGATGAATACCTGGTAAGCAGATTATTTTCTGTTTTCCTCCCCAAAAACTAAGGAGTGTCTTATAATCAAAAAAATATGATAATTTATTTATTTTCCTGTTTGATTATTATATAGGATACTAATTTAATTAGTCTTACATTCTTTATAGTTTTATTTTCTTTGCTTTTACTTTGCCTTTCAATAACCTTAATTCTCAAACAGATACAAAGGAAGCATACAAGTCCAGTAATAAGTGCAAAGAAAAATGAAATGTTATGAATCTAAGAAACCATTTCACTATCAATTCTCTACTATCTTTAGATGCTCTTTAGTGTTTAGATCTGGTCTTAGGATGATAAGATAGCACTTGGGGAAGAAGATGCAGACCAGCAGACCAGCACTGGAGGTCAAGATTGAGAAGACTTGCACGGTGACCATGGATTTTCCTTTTGTGCTCAGGTAAGTGGGCAGGAAGGAGATCCAGACACTACAGAAGACCAGCATGCTGAAGGTAATCAACTTGGCTTCATTGAAGGCCCCAGGCAGGTTTCTGGCCAAGAAAGCCACAATGAAGCAAATGACAGCAAGGAAACCCATGTATCCAAGGACAACATAAAACATGGTGACAGAGCCTTCATTGCATTGAAGGATGATCTCTCCAGGCTGGAAGTGGAGATCAGAATCAGCAAATGGAGGTGAAACTCCAAGCCAGATGGAGCAGATGATAATTTGTCCAGCAGAACAAAAAAAGATAATGGAGTTGGCCAAACTTTTTCCCAACCATCTTCTCACTCTGTTCCCTGGTTTTGTGGCCAGGAAGGCCAGCACCACTGTGATTGTTTTGGCCAACACAGAAGACACAGCTACTGAGAAGACAATGCTGAACACTGTTTGTCGGAGAAGGCAGGTGGCTTTCCTTGGCTGGCCAATGAAGAGAAAAGAAGACAAAAAGCAGAACATGAGTGAGATCAGAAGGATGTAGGAGAGATCCCGGTTGTTGGCTTTCACAATAGGAGTTTCTAGGTATTTAAGGAATATGATTAAAGCAAAGCCGGTTGTTAGAAACAAGAGTAAGGCAAAAGAGACCAGGATGATGCCGAGATCTTCTTCATAAGACAGGAAAGTTATAATTTTTGGGATACACTGGACTTGGTTCTCAGCTGGATATTGATTATCTGGACACTTGGTGCATTTTTCCATATCTGAGAAAACCAAGAAGGAATATTATAAACACCTGCTTTGGATGTCACCTGGTATTGACAGACTGGAAAGCCATTGCAAATGGTAAATAAGGGGCTGTATGTATGTATGCATGCATGCATGTATATGTGTGTTATAAAAACAACAACAAAAATCAAATCCAAACTGATATATTGTACATGGTGCCACAACCATTCAGCTGAATGGGAAGGGAGACCTATAAGGAAGGAACTGTTACAAAATAAACAGGTTTCTAAGGACCCACTATGTGCCAATATTTTAGGAAATAGACCTGAAACATCCCTATCATATCTTTCCTGGTGGGACAAGCAGATATCCTTAAGGTGCCATAAATCCACTGTCCTGTGCCATGTAGGACTTTAAAAGTCAACTTAATTGCACTTAGAAAGAAACTGGCAACCTGTGCTTGTACAACTTGTACAACAGATATGTAATATAAATTAACATAGGGGAACCTAAGAATGTAAATGCTGTTACATTCCTGACCATTCCAGATGGTCTACAAGAACAGTCCTTTATAGATCATATTGCAATAGTCCAAGCAGGAAGTGACTAAGGCACGAGCAAGGCCCTGTTGGTCCAGGAAAGGGCATAGTTAGTGCAGAAAAAAATTAGATGTGGAGGTTAGCTATGGCATTAGCTGAGTGTAGTGGGGCAGTAGTTAAAATGCAGCAATGCAGAGTAACTCTGCCCATTGCAAGGAGTTCAATCCTGACCAACTCAAGGTTGGGTCAGCCAGCCTTCTATTCTTCCGAAGTCAATAAAAGGAGGACCCAGATTGTGAGGAGCAATATGCTGACTCCATAAACTGCTCGGAGAGTGCTATAAAGCACTATGGAAGCATATACAGTGGTACCTCTACCTAAGAACGCCTCTACTTAAGAACTTTTCTAGATAAGAAAGGCCTGGCCATTTCCCTGCCATTTTCCATGGGTCTCTCTCTCTGACGCAATGTATGGGAGGCAGCGTTGTGCCGGCTGTATAGGAGGCGTGTGCTCCTCCTTGCCGCCTCAGAGTCCCTATATTTTTTAAGCCTTAAAGTTTTGGATTTTTTTTTATTCCCCTCACCTCACCTTCTTCCTTCGGCAGCGACTGTCCTCCTCCTCCTCTTCCTCCTCCTCCTCCCACTCGCATTCTGAGCTTTTATTTCTTTCCTATTGGGTTTGCACATATTATTTGATTTTAAATTGATTCATAGAAACATAGGAACATAGAAGTCTGACAGCAGAAAAAGACCTCATGGTCCATCTAGTCTGCCCTTATACTATTTTCTGTATTTTATCTTAGGATGGATATATGTTTATCTCTGGCATGTTTAAATTCAGTTACTGTGGATTTATCTACCACGTCTGCTGGAAGTTTGTTCCAAGGATCTACTACTCTTTCAGTAAAATAATATTTTCTCACGTTGCTTTTGATCTTTCCCCCAACTAACTTCAGATTGTGTCCCCTTGTTCTTGTGTTCACTTTCCTATTAAAAACATTTCCCTCCTGGACCTTATTTAACCCTTTAACATATTTAAATGTTTTGATCATGTCCCCCTTTTCCTTCTGTCCTCCAGACTATACAGATTGAGTTCATTAAGTCTTTCCTGATACATTTTATACTTAAGACCTTCCACCATTCTTGTAGCCCGTCTTTGGACCTGTTCAATTTTGTCAATATCTTTTTGTAGGTGAGGTCTCCAGAACTGAACACAGTATTCCAAATGTGGTCTCACCAGCACTCTATATATAGCAGGATCATAATCTCCCTCTTCCTGCTTGTTATACCTCTAGCTATGCAGCCAAGCATCCTACTTGCCTTTCCCTACTGCCTGACTGCACTGTTCACCCATTTTGAGACTGTCAGAAATCACTACCCCTAAATCCTTTTCTTCTGAAGTTTTTGCTAAAACAGAACTGCCAATGCCATACTCAGATTGAGGATTCCTTTTCCCCAAGTGCATTATTTTATATTTGGAAACATTAAACTGCAGTTTCCATTGATTTGACCATTTATCTAGTAAAGCTAAATCATTTACCATATTACAGATGCCTCCAGGAATATCAACCCTATTGCACACTTTAGAGTCATCGGCAAATTTTTCCCCTATGGGAAAAATTGCTTCTACTTACAAATGTTTCTACTTAAGAACCTGGTCACGGAATGAATTAAGTTCTTAAGTAGAGGTACCACTGTATAAGTTTAAGTGCTACTCCTATGCCCCTGCCCATTGACTAGTAGCTGTGAGTCTAGGGGGATGCCTAAATCTTGCACTGCCTTCATCCAGAAGAGTACAACCTTATTCAGAGTAGGAGGTAGTTTATCACTAGACCTACAGAGGTGAAAACCAGAAGTCACTCAAAGTTATAGGAGTGCAAGGGGAGTTTTTCTCCTGAAATTCTTTTCCATGTTTCAGAGTTCAGAATTTCCTAAGACAGAAAGGAGGATTCCAAACTGACAAGTAGAAAAGATACTTCCTGGGGCAGGAGAAACCTTGTGCGATCTACTATGTCCTTCTACCTCATCTTATCTCATCTTTTTCTGTTTCTGAATCTTTTTCTTATTCCTTCCATTATCAAAGAAAGTTTTGAAAATAGGAACAACAAAAGAGCCAAACGTCAATGCATCTTACAACCTAAAGTCTCTGAATGAATGCAGTACTCTTTCATCCAATGTCACCCACCTTCCTGAGTGGAGATGGTCCCCTCTGGGCAAGGAAGACAATCATAGCAGCAAATTGGTTCCCCTTCTTGAGCCCATTTGAAAAATCCAGGGCGACAATTGTCCACACATTTGGACTGAGGCAGAGACTAAGCAGAAAAAGAAAAATGCATCAGAACTAACCATATATGAGAAATGGAGGTAGAAGTACCATTGGCCAGGAAATTTTGGACTTTACTTAGGCAAATATGAAATCTCTACTAGCTCATGACAAATGAAGGAAATATAATCACTTACAGATTCCTCATTTAGCTTTTCCTTTTTGCTTTGGCCGTATCATATTGTAGGAAAGGACTTTTCTACTTGATAAAGTCTGGAGGGATGGAATTGAGTAAAGATTTAAGCATTGAGCTACAACCAATATGTTCCTCCTTATGGTTGCATTATCATGCATTTCTCCATTCTTTGTATAGTTATGACTTCAAAATATGATTATCTGGTCATGTTTATTATTAGAATAAATTGGTGCATAGGAGGTTTTCCTCTTGTTTGCTGTAGTAGTTAAGGCATTCTGCTTTTATTTGATTGCCAATGCTTTTATATGGGCTTTTGAAGTTGGAAAGTTGTCCTTTTTTGTTTTTCCTCCAGAGATATTTTTTTCTTGATTGTAATTTTCTTATTGAGATCGGGAGGTTATTTTTTTGTTTATGGTACATGTTAGAGGTACATGAAGTCTGATGATAATTTTCATTTCGAGTAGGAATCATAGTGTGGCTTAGGTTGACTTAGGTTAGTTATTGTCCCCATCTCATCTGTTTAACTCTATTCTCTGAATGCTACATTACTGATGACCTCTACATCAGTAATGTAGCATTCAGAGAATTGAGTTTTCCAGTTTAATGTTGAGAGGTGGGCTTCAATGAGTTCGTAGTTCACTTTTTTGAAATTGAATTTTGGTGTTGTATTATTTTGGTGAATCATAGTGTGTCTTAGGTTGACTTAGGTTAGTTATTGTCCCCATCTCATCTGTTTAACAACAGAGTACAGAGTATCTCTACTTAAGAACTTAATTTGTTCCATGACTAGGTTCTTAAGGAGAAAAGTTCTTAAGTAGAAGCAATTTTCCTCATAGGAATCAATGTAAAAGCAAATAATGCATGCAAACCCATTAGGAAAGAAATAAAAAGATCAGAATTTGGGTGGGAGGAGGAGAAGGAAGAAGAGGAGGAGGAGGACAGTTGCTGCCGAAGGAAGAAGGTGAGGTGAGGGGAATAAAAAAAATCCAAAACTTTAAGGCTTTAAAAAAAGAGGGACTCTGAGGTGGCGCTCAGAGAAAGGAAAACACCCCATTCGCTCTGGGCTGACAAAGCCTCATAGAGCGTCACCAAAAGGCTCCTTTGGCATCCCAGAAAAGCCCAAGATGGCCAGGATTAAAAGAGGAATGGTAGGAAACTGGCCAGGCCTTTGTGCCACTTTCAAATTTCCTGGGAAATTTTTCTGGGCTCGGGTTCTTAAGTAGAAAATAGTTCTTAAGTAGAGGCAAAAAAATCTTGAACACCCGGTTCTTATCTAGAAAAGTTCTTAAGTAGAGGCATTCTTAAGTAGAGGTACCACTGTATAATTCTCCACAACCATAATAAGGTAAATCTGAATTCCATAGATTATTTCCCAATGTGACCAAAAGAAGCAACATCAATTTTTCATTTACTTAATTTAACTTTGGAATTGCTCAATGGAAATGTTTTCTTTTCTTTTTAATTAATTTTGGGTTAGGATGAGCAAAGTTGATGCTATCACAGCTACAATCTTCAGCATTTCATGGTCCATCACACTAGTCTTGTGGAGATACAAAAGTGGAGACCCTAAGCAATAGTCATCCAAAATCCATGTTCTAAATTAGCTTTAAAAAGTATCAGAATTTACAGAATAACAGAGTTTGAAGGGACCTTGGAGGTCTTCTAGTCCAACCCCCTGCTTAGGCAGGAAACCCTATACCACTTCCAACAAATGGTTATTCAATGTTCCCTTTTATAGCATCTGAAGGGTGTCTTAACAGAATAACAGAACAACAGAGTTTGAAGAGATTTTGGAGGTCTTCTATCTGGACTTCAGCAAAGCCTTTGATATGGTTCCACATAAAGAGCTGACAGATAAGTTATTGAAGTTTGGACTTAATCCCTGGATAGTTCAGTACATTTGCAGCTGGCAAATAGATATCAGAGGGTGGTTGTTAATGGCGAGTATTCTGAGCAGAGACTGGTTACAAGTGGTGTGCCACAAGGGTCTGTTCTGAGTCCTATTCTTTTTAATTTGTTTGAGTGACATAGGCGCTTTTTCAAGAGGCAATTGGATTTTCTGGTTTTTATTTGAAGACATTTTGCTTCTCATCCAAGAAACTTCTTCAGCTCTGTGCTCTTGCTGTGTTAGTTGTGCCTTCTTTATAAATTTTGTCACCTGTTCCAATTACTTCTTGTATGAGAAGCAAAATGTCTTCAAAGAAAAAAAACCCAGCTGCCTTTTGAAAAAGCACCTTTGGAACAACCATGACCTGGGAAGGTTTGGTGGGGAAGGTTTGCCTATTTGCCAATGACTCTAAAGTGTGCAATAGGGTTGATATTCCTGAAGGCATCTATAATATGGCAAATGTTTTAGCTTTATTAGATAAGTGGTCAAAGCAATGGAAACTGCAGTTTAATGTTTCCAAATGTAAAATAATGCACTTGGGGAAAAGGAATCCTCAATCTGAGTATTGTATTGGCAGTTCTGTGTTAGCAAAAACTTCAGAAGAGAAGGATTTAGGGGCAGTGATTTCTGACAGTCTCAAAATGGGTGAGCAGTGCGGATACCCAGATAGGAAAAGCAAGTAGAATGCTTGGCTGTATAGCTAGAGGTATAACAAGCAGGAAGAGGGCGATTGTGATCCGCTTATATAGAGTGCTGGTAAGACCACATTTGGAATACTGTGTTCAGTTTTGGAGACCTCACCTACAAAAAGATATTGACAAAATTGAACGGGTCCAAAGATGGACTACAAGAATGGTGGAAGGTCTTAAGCATATAACGTATCAGGAAAGACTTCATGAACTTAATCAGTATAGTCTGGAGGACAGAAAGAAAAGGGGGGACATGATAGAAACATTTAAATATGTTAAATTGTTAAATAAAGTTCAGGAGGGAAGTGTTTTTAATAGGAAAGTGGACACAAGAACAAATGGCCCCAATCTGAGGTTAGTTGAGGACAAGATCAAAAGCAACTTGAGAAAATATTATTTTACTGAAAGAGTAGTAGAGCCTTGGAACAAACTTCCAGCAGACGTGGTTGGTCCACAGTCACTGAATTTAAACATGCCTGGGATAAACATATATCCATTCTAAGATAAAATACAGGAAATACTGTAGTATAAGGGCAGAATAGATGGACCATGAGATCTTTTTCTGCCGTCAATCTTCTATGTTTCTATGTTTCTAGTCCAGCCCCCTAGGCTTAGACCAATTGAAATGGATCCTAAGGCTTTGGCAAAAGAGAAAAGACACCAATAGTTTCCTCACCATATTGAACAACTTTAGTTTTGAAAATACATCTTGGTTAATAGTAAGACTCTGTCTTGTAATAGTCCCCAGGTGCTCTTTGAAAAGATGCTTTTTGGAGAGAACCACCAAACCTACGATGTTCAGATCTGCTGTTATATCTCCATTGTGGTCTAAGTAGAGTTTCCTCCAGGAAACATTGCAAAACTCATTCTTCTCCAGAAAGGGATGGAACTAGAAGGGAACATTCAAGAATTTTAAGAGCAGAAGACTCAGGTGGTCTTTTCATAATTGAATCTTTCGTCTTTTGCCTACTATGTAAATATGAAACCATATTGGGAGATCAAGTTGTTCCGAAAAGTGAAAAACATTTCTATGTGGTGATGATATGGTAATTCAAATAAATTGTTAAGATACATTAATAGAAACTTGCAAGGGGGGAATTATTAGTATCTCACAAATAGTTTTTACAGCATAAAAAGTGAGGAAAATTGCTTCCTGACTTTCTTTCTTTTCCTGTTATGTCCTTTTCTTTTCTTTTGTTGAAGCATTCACAACATCTGGAGGCAAATCTTTCCACTGATTAACTGTTCTAACTGTCAAAATTTTCTCCTTAGTTCTAGGTTGCATCTCTCCTTGACAAGCTACTTCATGATATGATGATAAGGAAACTAGTTAAGTGAGGGCTGGATAGCACGCTGGATAAGTAAATGAATTATAATTGTATGAACAAATTTACTCAATTTATTGCCAATATTCCTCATAAATCTGGAGAGTTATTAATAACAATTAGCCCTTAGTTATCTATAATTCTATATTTTCATTCACATAGATAGTTATAGTTGACTATGTATACCCTGATGCAAGATTTTGGGATGCAAGATTTCTATCAACTCTTAAAGAAAGTTATTTTGATCTCTTTTAAAAAATGCAAAGGATCCTGTCACTTTGCCATACATAGTTATAGGACACTGCCATTCTGGTGAAAGCCCCTCCCCCTCAGGAAATATGATTTTTTAAACAACATGATGATGTTTGTCCATCCTGTTCATAGAGGACCTTGACATCTAATGGGTTGTGGGCTGTATATGGTGTGTCTGCAGGTGGCTGGTAAGGCTTAAACGGGCACAAAATGTTCTGCCACAGGTTGGGCAGACATATGTGGGCACCATTGTTGCAGAATTTGCAGCTCTGGGTTTGCGGGGTGTTTACTTCACTTCTGCTATGAATGTTCTTCTGGTCTCAGATGTCTGGCAGCCTTGGTAAATCAGCATGAGACATGTTGGTCAATCTTGTGCCAGGGTTTCCCAGGAGGTGGTGTTGATATTGAGGGACTTGAAGGAGGCTTTCAACATTTCTTTGTATCATTTCCTTTGTCCCCCATATGATCATTTTCCTTTAAACAGCTCACTATATAAAATTTTTATTGTTTTTTCCACACCTTACAGAGATACAAATTCACATACCTTCAAATTAAAATACAATACAATATAATATCAATCGCCAAATTCTTAATCAAAGTTTCCTAATCATTTATCTGTTTTATTTTGGTATACATCATTCATCTTGTGCTACCTCCTTTTCTAATTTCATCATCCGGATTTCAAAGATTCTTTTCTGCTTTCATTCATGTTCAAAATGCTATTAGCTATCAAAATTTCTCTTGGCTATTTGCTTTTTTCTACTAAAACTATGCCATCGTGCTTCAGTCCATTTCTTATATTCTTATTTATCTCATTCATGTTTTTTAAACCCTCATTTTATCATAACTGCCATTTACAAAGAAAGTTCCAAATTTACTTCTCTTCATAGAACAAGAAAGAAAGAGAAAAAAATTGATTCATATCATGCCTTTGATCTAATTATAACAATAGCAATACAAAGAAGAGGAAAGCCCTTCATGGCACCGGACCAGATTACCTCAGGGACCGCCTTCTGCTGCACGAATCCCAGCGACCAGTTAGGTCCCACAGAGTGGATCTTCTCCGGGTCCCGTCAACTAAGCAATGTCGCCTGGCGGGACCCAGGGGAAGAGCCTTCTCTGTGGCGGCCCCGCCCCTCTGGAACCAACTCCCCCCAGAGATTAGAACTGCCCCCACCCTCCTTGCCTTTCGTAAACAACTTAAAACCCACCTCTGCCACCAGGCATGGGGGAATTGAGATCCTCTTTCCCCCTAGGCCTTTACAATTCTATGCATGGTATGTATGTATGTATGTTTGGTTTTTATATTAATTGATTTTTAATCATCAATACCAAATTACTATTGTACACTGTTTTATTGTCGCTGTTAGCCGCCCCGAGTCTCTGGAGAGGGGCGGCATACAAATCCAATAAATAAATAAATAAATAAATAAATAAATAAATAAATAAATAAATAAATAAATAAAGGTTATTATTAAGAATTTAAATTATATTTTCTTCTTTCTGTGCTTAGAAATTATATAATTCCTTTCATTTTACAAATATATCATTTCTAATTTAACAAATCATAATTATAATGTATATGTTTTCGTAGATTTTCAGGGATACAGGTATGACGGTTTTGGCATATTCGGGTTTCTTCGCCCTAGAACAAGGACAGAAGCAACAGCCTGAAGATGACGAGTGGGACCTCATCAAAACATCACTAGAAATTTCTAAATCCTACATGGGAAGAAACCCGAATATGACTGACTGTCATTCCCAGTGTAATAATCTTCCCTAATCTATTTGATTTCACTGCCAATGTAGCCAAAACAAATAAGATCCACCAAGGCCAGCATCAGTTAAAAACATCTTTACAATAACTGCTTGCAATAATTTCTCCAACCAAAAGATGGCAAACTTTCTAATGGAAAATATTCCTCTTCAATTAATGTATAAAAGAAAAAGAAACACAGACTCCACAAAGAAAAATTATAGTCTCCAATTTAAAAATCCAAATTAAAAAAACAACAACATTAAACCTCTTAGTAATCCAATTTTGGGCAATTTGCTGCATTCTGAAACCTTTCGCTATTCACCACATTGCTAAATAGCCGCTTCTGCTTCCATTTCCAGCAATTTTGGCTCCATTAAGAATAAAAATCACAAAAAAACCCTGAAATCCCCTCAGCCGTCCTTGCTCACCAGCACATCATTCAATCTCTTCTTCACTTTGTAAGTACTTTAGACCAGCGTTTCCCAACCGGTGTGCCGCGGCACACTAGTGTGCCGCGAGACATGGCCAGGTGTGCCGCGAGAAGCTCCAGCTGGGCGGGGCGCTGCCGGCGCCCCTGCCTGAGTGTCGTCCTGTGGATGGTCTTGGTCTTCACAGTCGCTTCCTGGTTCCCTCTCCTCCCACCGTCTGTGTCTTCTGCCGTCGCCTCCACCAAGCCGTCGCCCGTTGCCATGGGTTCCTCGAGTGGGAACTGCTGCTTCCCTCCGTCCAGCTCAGCCACGCTGCCGTAGAAAGCACAGAGGTTATTGCCACTGCTTCTGCCTCCACTCAGGGAGCCACCGTGGTCACCGCGCCTTTTCCTCTCGCTCAGCTCAACCACGATGGCTCCCTGAGTGGAGGCAGAGGTGGCGGCAATAACCTCTGCACTTTCTACGGCAGAGTGGCTGGGCTGCCTGGAAGGAAGCGGCAGCTCCGAGGAATGAGGCGCTGGTGGTAGACACAGGCGGAGGGAGGAGAGGGAACCAGGAAGCAACCGTAAAGCCCAAGACCAGCCACAGGACGACCTTCAGCCAGGGGCGACGGGACCGCACGCAGCCATGGTGGGAGCAGCATGAGAAAGAGAGGATTCTATCCCACGAGGAGACGCCCACCGAGCTGCAGGTCCCGCTGCCGTCGCCTTCTTTCCCTCCGCCTCTTTCTCCTCGTGCAGCCTGAGCCCGCCTTTGCGAGTCCGCCCTGGCTTTCGCTTCGCCCCATGATTTCCCTGCAATTTCATCCAGGCAACCTCTTGCCTCCTTTTGAACTGCGGGGAAGCAAAAGCCAGGGCAGGAGAGAAGCGCGGGGGTGGGGAAGGAGGAGAGCCCCTCAGCGCTTCCCCTCCGCCAAGCTGCCTGCTTGTCCTCGCGCCTCGTTGCTACCTCCTGCCTTTTTCCAGGGGCCTTTGGAAGGTACCCAGGGAAGGGGGGGGATTGGGGGTGGCTGCAGTGGCTTCTCGTCCTCCTCATCTGGCTGCTAACGCCCGCCCGGACCCTCTTGCAGTCCCTTCACCGAGTGCTTTTGTCCCAGGCTGTCAGCGAAAGGGCTACAGGACAGGCGGGGCAGGTGTTCTTCTCACAGCTGAGGCAGGATTTGGAATGTTGGGTGTGTGTGCGTGCGGGCTCCACATCCCCCTGCCACCCGGAACATTTAAAATAAGAAAAACCTTCGCCGGCCTCCGCAGAGAAGAAAGGAAGAGAGAGCAAGAGAGGGAGAGCAAGAGAGACATAGCAAGAGAGGCAGAGAGAGAGAGAGAGAGAGAGAGAGCAAGAGAGACATAGCAAGAGAGGCAGAGAGAGAGAGAGAGAGACAGAGACAGAGACAGAGACAGAGAAAGAGAGAGAAAGAAAGAGAGCTAGGAAGAGAGAGAGAAAGAGAGACACAGAAAGAGAGACAGAGAGAGAGAAAGAGAGAGAAAGAAAGAAAGAGAGAGAATGAAAGAGAGATAGCAAGAGAGGCAGAGAGAGCAAGGGAGAGAGAAAGACATATAGGGAGGGAAGGAGGGAGAGAGAAAGAGAGCAAAAAAGAGAGGAAGAAAGAAAGAGGGATGGAGAGAGAGAAAGAAGGAAAGGAAGGAAGAGAGAAAGAGTGAGGGAGAAATAGAGCGAAATGGAGGAATATTTTTTTTGTCAAAACTTTTCTTTAGCCACCCCCCCACCCCCCCGTTCAGTGTTCCCCAGGATTTTGAAAATATGAATAATGTGCCGTGGCTCAAAAAAGGTTGGGAAACACTGCTTTAGACCATCCTCTTTCCAAATGTTACCGCTCGTCTTTCCATCCCGGCGTTGTGTTCTCTCCGCGGCTGGTGCTGACTCAGGCATGGCTGCCTGGCCTGCTTAACACCACCACCGGCGTGAGACTAGGCCAGTTCATTTGGTGAAGTATACTGACCCCTAACCAGACCTCCAGTAGCATCCCCTGCGTCATCTCCCCTTCAGGGAGCATCGGGACTGGTTCAAAAGGACCAGAATCCCCAAGCCAGCGGGGAGGCTCTGTGCTGCCACGGCCATTTGACCCTGCCTCTCCTTTTAGGATTCTGCACTTGATCTTGATTGCATCTGCTTAAAAGGAATATTTCATCCATCTTGTTTGCAAATGAATGTAAATTGGTAAGAAAGCTTGATGGGAAAAGTTTTTTTCAATTCCCTCATTCCTTAGTCTATTTAAAATTCCTGCCCTTTTACTTCTTTGTCTCTGCCGTCTGCATTTGCTTTTGGTGATCCACAGTTCTGGAGAAATGGCTTCCTCCTGTGTTAAAATCTCTTCCGTGTTTGTAAAGACAGGTGGGGGTGAGGTTACAGAGAGATCAGATTCGGTGGGCTCAAAACAATAATTGATTGCAAACTGAATTTGAGTTGGTAGTGTGAACTTTGCTCATGGAAAGAAGGGAAATGCTTCCATAATTCCTTGAATGCAAACACACATCTATGGAGAAGACATTGCACAAAACTGGATGAGGTTTATGGAAGGACAAGGAAGCCAAGGAAGATCAAAGAAGCTTTTAACCTCAATGAAAGACAACAATAAGAGTCATATTGGTCTCCTGGAGTGGAAAATTAGGCATCTGGCTATTGCATGATTGTTGAGTTCCCATACCTGCCATGGCTGCAGCCTTGGAGTTGCCCATTTCTTTTCACCCTGGTTTTTTTCCCTCCTGGATCTGGACGTATATGCTGCTTTCAGGACATGGGCCAGAGTCTTGATGACACTGTAAAGATGATAGTAAGTTCTGATCCATATACTGTCTCTTTTCTGTTGGCTTTCCAGTGGGGCTTTCTGGGTGCATCTCCTCCGGCCTTTGACAGAAAAGACATTCTTTGAAACAGAACAGAGAAAATAATGGTCTTCAAATTTCTGTCCCACGAATATCTCAGGTTGAAAATAATAATCTTTTGGACTTTTTTTCCCCTGAAATGCAAAGGTCCAAATACTATGGATATATCTGAACAGTTTGCTCTGTCTTATTTTATATGTTCCCAAGAATGTTGTGATCCAGACTTTCCCTTCAAAGGGTCCTGGCAAATGCATAAACGCTACATGGAAAGGAATAATTCTTTCCAAAAGAGAATCATATTCCATGAAATGAAAAAATATGTTGACTTGTCTCCACTTATTGATGGCATCCCAGAATGATGATGTAGGATTAACCTTTGAGAATAGTTGTGTTATAACAGCACAAATCCCATGCCTGAAAAGCACAGGGGACAAAGTTCTCATGAAATTCTCTCCATTCTCTGTGTCTGAAGCAAAGAGACCAATCAAGGTCCATCTGAAGTGGAGGAGTACATGGACAATTGCTGGGTACTGGAATCCTAATTTGGGGAAAATCCGGTAGAAAAAAGGGAAATGGTTTTTTTCACTCAGAGCCTCTGAAACAATTTTGTCACTGATCTGGAAAGGCAATGAAGAAAGCTGTGTTATATTTGGGTTTGATCAAGTAAAAAATATTGTTTTAGTTTTAATAAATTCAACCTGGTTTTGATGAAAATATATTGTTGATTGCCCTCAGCCTGTATATTTCTCCGTCTCTGTGTTTCTAATGCAAATCATATTTATTCATTATCTTTACCATCAACTGTACAATTTGGGTCAAATAAAGAGTCATATTGTAAAGACATTTAAATTTATGATCACACGGGAAATACATTGTTTTAATACAAGGTGACCAATGGGTCTTCCATCTAATGTACAGTCCAAGATATTGACTCCTTACACAGTGGAATTCAAATTATAAAGGCATTATGTCTTCTCTCTCAAAATGCCACAAATACAACTTTATTCGCTAATTTTTTTATACATAATTTCAGTATTCTAGTATGGTTTTAATTGCTAATTCAGTATCCTATCACTATCACTAGGTGTTGTATCTTATGATTCTTGCTGAATGTATTTTTATGTACGCTGAGAGCTTATGCATCAAAGACAAATTCCTTGTGTGTCCGATCACACTTAACAATAAATTATTCTATTGTATAAGGGAAAATTTATTTCATCCACTTCCTCAAATCTTGCTTGAGTAACTACTGCCCAAAGATTTTTAGGCATTTCTGACTTTCAATATTGAACAATTTTGAGTCTTCGGAGAGGGGCGGCATACAAATCTAATAAAATAATTTGAAAGGGATGTTTGAAGCAGCTCACCCATTTCAACGTGTCAACCTTACCTACATGAGCTATTTCTTTCTCTGCTTGAAGATCCCAGATTCTTTGTGCAACAAGCTTTCTAGCTTGTTCTCCAGTTGTGCAAGAGACATAGAAACTACATCTCCTAAAATAAATTGTCTGTTGTGCAATCCAATAGGTCTTTAATTGAAATTTTGTCTGTTCAAACAGACACAAATTTGACTGTCTGTCAGTTTCACAGGCTAAATTAGACATTGAAAATATTTTTTTGATAAGATTGTGTACAAAATATAAGCTTCCCATTACAGAACTCTCTTTGATTGACCTTCACAAGAAGCTCCCACAATAATGGGGATAGTTTCATTAAAGAATATGTCTGTTTTGATCATTTCTCCCTCCTCATTATGAGTCCCATTCCAAAGTCATGACATCTACAAGGGCCATGGTGAAAAGTATCTTTTGAATTCCATAGAGAAGATATGGTTGAATCTATTGCTCACTCACAACCACCACATTCATTTTACCAGATAGAGAAGCACACATACACAAACCTGTGGGACTTTGTAGGGGCCTACTAAGGTTGACATCTGGATGGAGATGTCTCTGGCAGCTCCATCAAGAAGAGCCAAAAGGTGGTCCTTCCTTCCACAGCTGTAATTAGGAACATTGGCTTCTCCAGTTGAGAGCATGTCCAGTAAGGCATCTGAAGTAGCAATGACATTCATGTTTTTGTCATGGATGTTGTAGCCCAAAGTCAGATTGAGCAGAAGCTGGAGATTATTGTTGACCACTTGAATGGCAAAAATGAAGCCAAGGATTCTAGACTTATCAGTAGACCAACTACTGGAAAAAATATTTATGTCATCATCATGATAATCAAATATTTTTATTTCATTCCCTTTGTCTTCAGAAGCCTGATGAGTCTTCATCAGCCCATCCTTATTTAATTTCTATGTAAAATTGAGAAGATGAGATGGAGATAATTTTCCAAAAAGTTATTAGTCATAAATATCTCATTATTTATAGTAGGGATTATTTTTTGTCCAATAACTAGCATTGAATATCACGAAATCATTAAAGTAGAAGCACCGAAATAGGAAGGAGATATTTCATGTATGATCCAGTACGACAACTCTAAAAACAAATTGGTCTTTATTGTATTTGGCTTTGAATATCAATGAATGGTCATAAAAATATAGAAAAGGGCTGGGCAGAGGTGACTATAACTCTTCTAATAATTCTATTTTGAAGCATTAAAATCAAGATTGGATGTGAAAGGGAAAACCTGGACTGTTTCAGGGTTTTTTGTCTGCCTGACCTTTGGTTGGGGGATTCTTTCATCAAATAAGAAAAAAAGCAGAGAAACTATGTAAATTAACCAATTCAAGAAATTAGACATATTTTGCTGTCTAGGAGTACATGTAATAAGAAAACAAAAAATAGAAGATTATCAGAAATGCAAATGAAAGGAATGCAATTGCATCATAATGAATAACTTACAAGGGAGATTGATTATATGGAGTCATGTTGAAAGACAACTTTGTGTGCAATGGTTGTGTTGCAGTGGTGACCACACTAATGATATGGTCCCCTGGCTTGTAATATGAATTTGCTCCATCCTCGTGCTCCAAATGTAGCTGACACTTCAATCTACATTTCCCAGAGACTGGCTGGGATACTAGCAGTATGAGAAGTAGAAAGACCATGTCCATAATTCATGTAACCCTCAATCACCTTCCTATTTCTAAAGAAGAACAATAAGAGGAGTTAGATGAATTCAAAACACTTTCACAATATGGAAATGCCAGTGGTTTTTCTGATTCAGACAAAGACAATCTGAGCTTTACCAGGATGGTGATAATTACAGTGAGAAGAAGCTTCTTCTCTGGGAATCTTGAAGGTCTTTTGGGGTATGTGGGGGGGGGGAGCATGTTGATGAAAAAAACCAGACACATCCCTGGGGACTTTGCTTTGTAATGTTTTGGCTCTTTCCTGTCAGGACATGTACAGAAATTGATGCTGTGGGTAGATAGTTCCCCATCCAGGTAAATCACATTTGCTGTCCTAATATTTTGCCTCCATAGATGTTCAGCAGGGCTCAATGGTATGAGCCTCCCAAAAATTCAAGGGTAAAAAATTCAGACACACACACACTTGAAAATTCAAAAACAATGTTTTTAATCACAAAATTCAAAAGAAACAAAGCACCCTTTTTGTATTGCAAAGAGCACTCTTCCCAAAACAAACTTGTAGGCTGTAAAAACCCCTTAAACAGTCCTTAAGTATTTAGCTAGCAGCTGTGAAGAAACGTCAGAGCCCTCCTTCTTCCACGAGTTGAAACACACACGCTTTGCTCTGCCTTGGTTTCAAAGTCTTGAAAAATCAACAAACAGAGTCCTGAAACAGTAAGTCATGATCAAAACCAGTACAATCAGATAATCTCCACTGCAAGGCCAGCACGCTGCCAATTTAACAGCAGCCCTAATTACCTGAACCCACCCAACCACAGGTGGACTCAATTATCTCCTATAATACTTTTAAAGCTGTTCACTCCTATGCATAGCTCTACACATGCGTGGGTCTATCATTATTTCCTCATCCGAATCTAAAGAAGATAAGGATGATTGACTTCTTCCTGGGCTGTCTTCAAAGCCCCCCTCCTCCATCTCACCGTCACTTTCTTCCACAGAGGACAATTCACCGTCTGACTCTGTCGGCAGCAAAATAGGCCTATGACATGTTGATGTTTCCCCCGCATCCACCTCCTCAGTCCTTGGGGCAGGAGCTTGGCCAGAGCTAACCACAACAATAGACAGCTAGGGAAGATCACCCAAAAGTATAGAGTTTTGTCCCATTCAAGATTGATGAGGGATGTGGTGGCTCAGTGGCCAAGATGCTGAGCTTGATGATCAGAAACATTGGTGGTTTGAATCCCTACCAATGCTTAATAGAGTGAGCTCCCATTAGTTGTCCCAGGTTCTTTTTTTTTAAAATAAACTTTATTGAAATTTTCATAAAAAGACAAAACCAACAAACATATATTTAACATGAATTTGGGGTTGCGATACCCCTACTTATTTTAGAAGTTAAATTTCCATACAAAAAAAGAATACCTTTTTAATACTTTAAATCAACTTAATACTTTAAATGAAAAGAAGAAGCTATATTTAATCTTGTATACAAAAACTTTCATTTATAACCTAGGTAAAACACAAAATATAAGTCATACATTCTTCTTATTTATCCATAAAAAATGAAAATTAAAAAAATGCAAGTAGAAAAATAGGGACCACCTTTGGTGGGAAGGTAACAGCATTTCGTGTGCCTTTGGCATTTAGTCATGCCAGCCACATGACCATGGAGATGTTTTCGGATAGCGTTGGCTCTTCAGCATTGAAACGGAAATAAGCACCACCCCTTAGAGTCGGGAACAACTAGCACATGTGTGCAAGGGGGACAGTTATCATTATCTTTTAAGTTGATGAGACTTAATTCTAATGCTACTTGTTTTCTACACCAAGGAACAGATCAGTACTCTTGAAAATCTCAGTACCCTTGAAACCCTGTTTGTGATTTTTTGTATATATTAGAACTCCATATATTTATTGTAAATCAAAGCTGAATTTAAAATTATTTCTTCATGAATTGAAATTTCATTTCCCACTTGTTGTAGTTGAATCAAGCCTTCCATCCTTCCGAGGTTGGTAAAATGAGGAGCCAGATTGTTGGGAGCAATATATGCTGACTCTGTAAACCACTTAGAGAAGGCTACAAAGCATTGTGAAGCAGTATAAGTTTAAATGCTACTGCTGTTGCTGTTATGGTAATATATTATTTGGATGCGATCTCATTAAGACACAGGAAAGTCACCACCTGTGGACTGTTTGGATGGGTAAATTGGGATAAAGTTATGGATTGGATAATAGTTCACATTTATTATTATTTTTCCTTGACACTCTCTACGTCAGTGCTATCAAACTCACAGCCCAGGGGCAGGATGTGTCACATGCTGGCCACACCCATGTCCAGTTTAGTGAAGGGGGAAATCTTGATACATCATGTTGGCTTGTCTTGATTAGCTAAGCTATGAAACCTTCGACAAGCAGAGAATTTTAACAGAGCGTGGATGTGTGATAAAGCCAAGACACTTAGTTAAATAAGTATTATTTACATATAAACAAAATATAAACAATCCAGAATAAGCACAAAGCAAATACAGAATAATACGCACTGAGCAATTACAAGATTAGCACAAAGCAAAATACAATATAGATAATAAGCACAAAGCTTATACAAGAAGATATACATGAAGCGTAAAAACAACTCCCCCTTCTCTCAGGCAAAGTGAAAAGGAAGTGACTGAGCAAAATAATGAGCTTTTATAGCTTCAATGAGGAAGTGACGAAACAGCCTTGAATATTAACTCTTCAAGTACAAGTTAACCCTTTAAGTGCACATTAACTCTTTAAGTGACAGTACAGTTTTACAGTATGCAGTTTACAATGGCAATACCTAACAACCATGTACCCTGTACTAACACATCACATGACAACACGGTGATGATGTGAATTTGACACCCCTGCTCTATCTTGTCCTTCGAACATCATGCAAGACTCTGAGATCCATTATATTTTGAAGTTTCTTATTTTGAACAGTTACTTGCTGGTCTGCAACTGAGATGATGGTATGACCACCAATCAGTGAATAGGGAGACCTTATTTCTTGCCAAATCCAGACAGAAGCAGGTTTGGTGTCACCTGGTGACCCTTCTTCTAGTTGTGTACATATACTTTTTGTTCCAATATCTCAGGGGTTGCTACAAGTCCCCAGAAGCACTCTCTTGGTCTCCCAAACCCTATGCGTGCCCAGTTTTTCAAAGAAAATGGTGAAAATGGGCCAGTTTTTACAAAAAGCTGGGCACACAAAGTGCTCCTAATGGCCAGAGAGGACAAAAACATATTTTCTTACTTATCTCTTCAAAATCTTGGTGTATCCTTATACACTGGTGCCTTTTATAATCTGAAAAATATGGTACATTCATCAAGAATAAATTGAAAGATACAAGCACATAATAAGTGGGAAGAGATAGATACTACTAAGGATAATAATAATAATAATAATAATAATAATAATAATAATAACAACAAGAACAAGAACAAGAAGAACAAGAAGACAAGAAGAAGAAGAACAACAACAACAACAATACGGTCTTAGTAAATTATTTGACAGTGTTGTGGGAATTAGTTAGAAAATAGAAACCATCCTTGGCTCCATTTGTTGAGAATGGTATAGTTTTACTAGTAATCAAGTACAATGCAGTACAGTGAACCCTCGAGTTTCGCGTCCTCAAGGATCGCGAAAGGGCTATTTCGCGAGTTTTCAACCCGGAAGTAAACTCCACCATCTGCGCATGCGTGCCCTTCCATGCATGCGTAGATGGTGGAGTTTCCCCGCCGGGCAGAGGCTTCCCTGGGTCTTCCCCCTCTTGCCCCCGTAAGACCCCAGCGGCGGCGCGAGCAACGGCGTGGGCGGGCGGGCGGCACGCGCGGGGACACCCCAGCTCGGCTCCCCAGCTGGGAAGCGGCCCCAGCAACAGCGTGGGCGGGCGGGCGGTGCCCGCGCGCTTGGGGACATCGCAGCTCGCTCCCCAGCTGGGGAGCCGAGCTAGGGAGTCCCGACCGCGCGCGCGTTGCTGGGGAAAGCGCGCGCGCTTGGGGAATCCCTAGCTCCGCTTCCCAGCTGGGGAGCGGAGCTAGGGATTCCCCAAGCGCGCGCGCTTTCCCCAGCAACGCGCGCGCGGTCCGGACTCCCTAGCTCGGCTCCCCAGCTGGGAAGCGGCCCCAGCAACAGCGTGGGCGGGCGGGCGGTGCCCGCGCGCTTGGGGACATCGCAGCTCGCTCCCCAGCTGGGGAGCCGAGCTAGGGAGTCCCGACCGCGCGCGCGTTGCTGGGGAAAGCGCGCGTGCTTGGGGAATCCCTAGCTCGGCTCCCCAGCTGGGGAGCGGAGCTAGGGATTCCCCAAGCGCGCGCGCTTTCCCCAGCAACGTGCGCGCGGTCCGGACTCCCTAGCTCGGCTCCCCAGCTGGGGAGCGAGCTGCGATGTCCCCAAGCGCGCGGGCACCGCCCGCCCGCCCACGCTGTTGCTGGGGCCGCTTCCCAGCTGGGGAGCCGAGCTAGGGAGTCCCGACCGCGCGCGCGCGTTGCTGGGGAAAGCGCGCGCGCTTGGGGAATCCCTAGCTCGGCTCCCCAGCTGGGGAGCGGAGCTAGGGATTCCCCAAGCGCGCGCGCTTTCCCCAGCAACGCGCGCGCGCGGTCCGGACTCCCTAGCTCGGCTCCCCAGCTGGGGAGCGAGCTGCGATGTCCCCAAGCGCGCGGGCACCGCCCGCCCGCCCACGCTGTTGCTGGGGCCGCTTCCCAGCTGGGGAGCCGAGCTAGGGAGTCCCGACCGCGCGCGCGCGTTGCTGGGGAAAGCGCGCGCGCTTGGGGAATCCCTAGCTCGGCTCCCCAGCTGGGGAGCGGAGCTAGGGATTCCCCAAGCGCGTGCGCTTTCCCCAGCAACGCGCGCGCGCGGTCCGGACTCCCTAGCTCGGCTCCCCAGCTGGGGAGCGGAGCTAGGGATTCCCCAAGCGCGCGCGCTTTCCCCAGCAACGCGCGGGCGGTCGGGACTCCCTAGCTCGGCTCCCCAGCTGGGAAGCGGCCCCAGCAACAGCGTGAGCAATGGGGTGGGCGGGGCGCGAGCAACGGGGTGGGCGGGCGAAGGGCGGGCGGCAGTGGAAGCAAAAACACCATCTGCGCAAGCGCAGATGGTGTTTTTACTTCCGCACCGCTACTTCGCTAAAAATCGATCATCGCGTGGGGTCCTGGAACGGAACCCTCGCGATGATCGAGGGTTCACTTTAATACATAGCGAAAACTGAGAATTCTGCACCAAAATCCCTAAATTCAATCTTTCCCTCCCGGAACTGCCTCCCATTGCTGATCTCCCAATGACCAATGAGGTTCAAGCAAAATGTTTTCAGAAGGGTCACTTCAAGTATTCAGTTAGGTATTAGAGTGATATACAGTATTGACAACCCAAAGGGGAGAATGTCAGTACTACGTAGCTCACTGGTTGGGTTTGTCAATATATGAACTAACTAGTAATGTATGCTTGGATTTTTGCTGATAATGAAAAAGAAGGGAGACTACTCTAGATCTATTTTGGGCTTATTAGCTTCATCACATAGCCACACCTTTTTATTGGGATTTGAACCCAGGACCTCTGCCTTGTAAGGCAGAGGTCTTAGCCATTAGGCTACAAGCTCAACTCCTGTATCAGCCTGTACTAGGGAAAGGTTATGTGTGAGTTTTTATGTCGAATCGCCCTGGTATATTGAAGAAACATCACAGCTCCTTTTTTGCCTCTCGGCCCTACCGGGGGCCATATTCGAAGGCAGATAAGGTTTTTGTTTTGTTTTGTTTTGTTTTGCTTTGCTTTGCTTTGCTTTGCTTTGCTTTGCTTTGCTTTGCTTTGCTTTGCTTTGCTTTGCTTTGCTTTGCTTTGCTTTGCTTTGCTTTGCTTTGCTTTGCTTTGCTTTGCTTTGCTTTGCTTTGCTTTGCTTTTGGGCAATATATACTCTGTAAACTGCTTAAAGAGATTAGAATAGATTACATTTATTAGATTTGTATGCCGCCCCTCTCCGAAGACTCGGGCCGGCTCACAACAACAATAATACAATATACAGAATACAAATCCAATATTAGATAAAAAGATAAATTTAAAACCCATAAGTATTAAAATCAATCATTACTGCCCAATCACACCATTCTCATGTATTACAGTCAGAAAAAATGTGGTGGTGGGGGGAGAGATAGTTAGTCCCCCCCCCATGCCTGGTGAAATAGATAGGTCTTCAACATCTTGCGGAAAGAGGGAAGAGTGGGGGCAATTCGAATCTCCAGGGGGAGTTGATTCCAGAGGGCCGGGGCTGCCACAGAAGGCTCTTCCCCTGGGTCCTGCCAGACAGCATTGTTTAGTCGACAGGACTAGGAGAAGGCCAACTCTGTGGGACCTGATTGGCCACTGGGATTCGTGCGGCAGAAGGCGGTCCCATAGGTATTCTGGTCCAATGCCATGTAGGGCTTTATAGGTCATTACCAACATTTTGGTCACTACCAAAGAGGGCTGTAAGGCACTGTGAAGTGGCATCTAAGTCTGCTATTGATATAAATTGACACAAGGAGATATCTTACACAGAATATTTGAATACACAGAGAACTTTTATTCCTAATATATTTCAAATATATGTATTCTTTGTGCACCATCTCTCTTATGTGTGTATTCTCGCTGTACCATCCTCCCAATCACAAAAGCCCAGAGAAATCTCAATCATGTCACATTAGACCTTTGACCTGCAATCATTACTGTGTCTATGTGATAAGAGAGGTTGCTGTCTGTCACCAGAAAAATGATTCAGCTGATAATGTTTCTGTTCCATGAGGTACAGAAGACACAACGTTTTTTGGCTTGGAGGTGAGATGTTATTATAGATAAGAAAATCAAAAAAGAATATTATTATTTAATACAACACTTAATTACGGCAGTCAGGATTACTATAGCACAAAATTGGAAGAAAGAAGACACACCAACGGAAAGAGACATGATTAAAAAAATACTCGACTGTGCAGAATATGATACACTAACACAAAAACTTAAAAACAATAAGCGAACACAAGATAAAGACACATGGGAAGATTTTTATAATTGGGCTGAAAACGGAAAAAAGAATAGCTGTACATAATGTGAAAATAAAAAGCAAAAGAAAGTATAAATAAAAATGAAATATAGGTTAAAAAAAGCTACAAGCAATTAAAAATGTAAACAATACTTTATTTATTTATTTATTGATAGACACTTTTTACTATTACTATTATTATTACTATTACCAATATTATATGTACAATTACGCTGATGCTAATGACCGTGAACTTGCAAAATATAAACTGTAGAAAATACAGTTGGGGAAGGGGGGGAGGGAAAGGGAGATATGTTGTATTGTCGTATAACAGACAGTCCACAGTTGTATTTACAAATTGATAATACAATGTTCTGTTTTCATTGTTTTTAATATGTATATAATTAATAAAATTTATTTTTTTTAAAAAGAACCACCAAAGCCTTAGATGGCAGGAGACATCTCATTGTTGGAATCATTTTCGCAACACATACACAATTTAAACTAAGCAGTTTTCATAACAAAGTTGGAAGTGATCTTGGAAGTCTTCTAATCCAAATTCCTGCTTCAGCAGACATCCTATAACATTGTAATAGTGGTGAATATCTGCAGCTCGGGTATAGGATGAAGGTAAAGGTTCATTGCCCATGCTTGTGAGTTGGTTTCTGAAGACCCTTCATAAGACTCGTACTTGACACAACCACACCTGACTCATCATATCACAAGACCCTCACAGACATATCCACACCTGACCCACCAAAAGACTTAAAAAATTATTTCAATGTCAGTTCCCTATTTTTATCATTAAATGTTCCTTAGTGTTTAGATTTGGTCTCAAGATGATAATGTAGCACTTGGGGAAGAAAATGCAAACCAGCAGACCAACACTTGAGGTCAAGATGGAGAAAACCTGCACAGCCACCATAGACTTTCCTTTCGTGCTCAGATAAGTTGGAAGGAAGGAGATCCAGACACTGCAGAAGACTAGCATGCTGAAAGTGATCAACTTGGCTTCATTGAAAGCTCCAGGGAGATTCCTAGCCAGGAAAGCAACAGTGAAGCAAATGGCAGCTAGGAAACACATGTAGCCAAGGACAACATAAAACAAGGTGACAGAGCCTTCATTGCATTGAAGGATGATCTCTCCAAGATGGGAATGCAGGTCAGAGTCAGGAAATGGGGGAGAAAATCCCAGCCACATGGCACAGATGAAAATTTGGCCAGCAGCACCAGAAAGGATGATGGAGTTGGCCAAGCTCTTCCCCAACCATCTTCTCACTTTGTTCCCTGGTTTTGTGGCAAGGAATGCCAGCACGACTGTGATTGTTTTGGCCAACACAGAAGACACGGCTATTGAGAAGACAATGCTGAACACTGTTTGTCGGAGAAGACAGGTAGCTTTCCTTGGTTGTCCAATGAAGAAAAAAGAGGACAAAAAGCAAAGCAGGAGAGAGATCAGGAGGATGAAGGAGAGATCACGGTTGTTGGCTTTGACAATGGGAGTTTCTAAGAATTTAATGAATATGATTAAAACAAGGCCTGTGGTTAGGAAGAAGAGAAGGGCAAAGGAGGCCAGAATAATGCCCAGATGTTCCTCATAAGACAGGAAAGTTATTTTTTTGTGGATACATTGGACTTTGTTCTCAGTTGGATATTGATCATCTGGACACTTTGTACATTTTTCAGTATCTGAGGAAACAGAAAGTATTATTTCTTTTATGTATCATTCCCTCCTTCTATATTACTCCCCAATTAGTTTAATGCACATTATAGAAAGAAAAGGAGAAGGGGCCTAGGGCCTGAACTCTGTCCTCCAACAGTATTAGTACTATGTAAAAATAGTTGGGTTTGCAATATATAAACAAGTTAACAATGAATGTTTGTTTGTGTTGAAGTACTATAGCTTTAAAAGGTAATGTTGCTAATTGCCATAAGAGGGAGCCAGAGAGCATGATTCTTTCTCTGCTCTCTTTGCTCTTTCTGCTGATTTACTATGACTGATGAAGTAAGCTGTGATAGTTTGATGTATTTGTAACCTGTAATGTATGTCTGATATGTAAGACAAAATAAGGATGGCAATACAGTAGTACCTCTACATACGAGCTGCTCCACATGTGAGTATTCCAAGTTATGAGCCACGACGGGAGCGAAATTTCTGTTCCACACCTGAGCTCAAATTCGGGATACGAGCCGAGTTTCCCCTAGGTCGCGCAAGAATCCTTGCTTCTGGTTATCTCGGTGGGGAAAAACAAAGTCTAAATCCATTTGTTCCAGATACAAGTTGATCGACATACGAGCTCCATTCTGGAACGAATTAAACTCGTATCTAGAGGTACTACTGTATTACTATTGTATTGAGAGATATTGACTAATTTGAATGTGCATGACTGGACTGTTTAACTTGACTACAATATTTTCTAAAGTAAACACTATTTTATACACTTTAATATATCTGGTTCGTATGACTGAATCATTACTCATATCTCCTGGCTATCTGCTGGAATTCCACGTTTCCTTTGTGCATGTGCCCCCTTGATAATTCAGGGTTCACTCTGCATACCCCTTAGCAAACAGTATCAACTGAAACTAGCTGTGAAGAAGAGAAACATTGATAAAGTCTGACTCTCATTCCCAATCTCCAATGTTGTTCCAGAAAGATACCTTTGTGGATGGTAAAAAAAAAGCTTATGAGAGATACAGAAAGGACAATATGGTTTTGCCACCCACATCCTAAGCAACTTTCCCAACAAACTGTCCCAAAAATGTTCCACCGTTTATGAAAGTTTGCGTTACATGGTTGGAATCCAGAAAGAGACCCCTGGAAAAGGGATTCTGCCTCAACTGAAGAGAAGAGGAAGTTGATAAGACCCTACACACTGGCTCTCTTCATGAACCTGTGGGTGGGGGGGGGATGTAAAATGAACCTTTACCTAGGTGGGATTCTTGGAACTAATCAGAATGGGAATGACGATGGCGTATCCAACATGGTTCTGTTAATAAATCGAGCTCTGATTGAGAGGATTGGACTGGGACTTGGTTTATTTCTCAGATGCTATTTGGAACGCTGACAGATTGGGGAAACCACAGGGAGGGTGGGCCCATGTTTCCTCCCAGGAGATTCCTAGAGAGGCCCCATAGAGGCTTCTCTATGCCTTTCCCAGCTCTGCTTCCCCCCAGGAGATTCCTAGAGAGGCCCGACGGAGGCTTCTCCCCACCTTTTCTGGCCCTATTTCCTCCCAGGAGAGGCCCCATGGAGGGTTTGTAAGTGGAAAATGGTTCTTGAGAAGAGGCAAAAAAATCTTGAACACGTGGTTCTTATCTAGAAAAGTTCATAAGTAGAAGTGTTCTTAGATAGAGGTACCATTGTGTGTGTTTGTGTGTGTACCTCTCTCTCTCTCTCTCCCCCCCTATCTATCTATCTATCTATCTATCTATCTATCTATCTATCAAACATATTTTGCTGATAATGAAAATGATAATCATATTGAAAATGAAAGGAGACTACTATAGATCTGTTTAGGGCTTATTCGCCTTCATCAGGTAGCCACACCCTTTATACTGGGATTTGAATATGGGTCTTAGCCATTAGGCTACAGGCTCAACTCTTGTATCAGCTTGTACCAGAGAAGGGTTATGTGTGATTTTTTTGTCGAATCACCCTGGTATATTGAAGGAATGTCACAGCTCCTTTTTGCCCCTTGGCCCCACCAGGGGCTGTATTCCAAAGCAGATGAGGGTTTTTTTATAGCCGACAATTATAATCTATAGATGTAACATATTTCGCTGATAATTAAAAGGAAGGAAGACTAATATAGATCTATTTTGGGCTTATTAGCCTTCATCAGGTAGCCCCATCCTTTTTGAACCCAGGGCTCCTGCCTTGTAAGGCAGAGGTCTTAGGCTACAGGCTCAACTCATGTCTGTCTGTCTGTCTGTCTGTATGTATGTATGTTAATAATAGATAGATTAAAAACTGTAAAGGAAATACAGTTTTATATGACTATCATATAAATGAAAATTTTCTTATTAGACCTTTTTCTTATTCCTACTATTCTGGAATAAATTGTTGAATATAAAGAGCAACAGCAAAATATTCAAGCTTATATGTGTCTTTAACGTGTACTTTGATCGAGATCTCTGTATGTCTCTGATATCCTGTCCTCCAGAGCCACCTACCTTCCTGAGTGGAAATGGTCCCCTCTGGGCAAGGAACGCAGTCATAACAGCAAACTGGTTCTCCTTCTCGAGCCCGCTTGACAAATCCAGGAGGACAATTTTCTACACATATGGACTGAGGTAGTGACTAAGTAGAAAAATAGTGAATGCCAAAGAAAAAAAAATTAAGGGTCACCATTCTATGGGAGATAGAGGTCAACAAGAACATTTACCATGTATACTATGGGCTTCATTTAGATAGATATGAAATATTTATTTATTTATTTATTTATTTATTTATTTATTTATTTATTTATTTATTTATTTATTTATTTATTTATTTATTTATTTATTTATTTATTTATTTATTTATTTATTTATTTATTTATTTATTTATTTATTTATCCAATACACAAATACATAGGAAGAAAAATAGACATGTACCGTATTTTCCGGCGTATAAGACGACTGGGTGTATAAGACGACCCCCTAACTTTTCCAGTTAAAATATAGAATTTGAGATATACTCGCCGTATAAGACTACCCCTCTTCTGACTGTCAAAAACTGAGTCTAGGTCTATGATGTACTCGCATTGAGAAAAAAATCATTTCTGAACATGATAACACAATATTTTAATTACTAATGATGAAGATCTTATTGTTAAAATTATGAATGAATTATTTAGAGAGAGAGAGCCAAGTGGGAGCACTCTTCTGTCTATCTCTCCATATGTCTCTGTCTATCTGTCTTGTCTGCCTCTCATATTTCTCCTCACCACAATTAAGTTTATTATTATAACTCATCATAATTTGTCAACACAAAAAGGTGAACCTGGCTATTTTTCTTTCTCCTACCATCTATTCTGTAGGTATCTTTCAGTCTAACATGCAGCATGCTGACACCTATGTGAGAATCTATTATGGAATGAGAATCTGTATGTGATATCATGATATGGCAATCCAAACAGCCCATCCATTTTTTCCTCTTTCCGCACTTTCTGTCTTTATCCTCTTGCAATGTCACTTAAACAGATTTTAACTTGTCGGGATTAATTAGTGACCCTGCCAATTTTCAGTACTGTGCAGTGTGCTATGATACAGAGCAGGGTGAATAATATGACCTCAGCTTTTAAAGTTATTTTAAAATGTTGCCTAAGAAATATGAAAAGATGATTCTTTTTGGAGGAAAAGTACATTTTCAATGGTTAAACATAAGAACAAATACAAACAGGCAGAAATAAATGCATCCAGTTTAACATTCAATCATTTTCCTGGCTCTTTTTATTGAAATGAACAAGTTCATACATTCAATTTTGCAACCACTAATAATGTTGGTCAAGTAGGTACAAAAATACCTGGGGAAATGATCAAAGTCTTTCTCTCTCCCCCCCTCTCTCCCTCTCTTTCTCTCTTGCTATCTCTCTTTCTCTCTTTTTTTTGCTTTCTCTCTTTCTCTCCCCCTCTCTCTCCTTCTCTTACTATCTCTTTCTCTCTCTTTCTGTCTCCCCTCTCTCCCTCTCTCTCTCCCTCTCTTGCCATCTCTTTCTCTCCCTCTCTCTTTCTCTCTCCCTCTCTTGCTATCTCTTTCTCTCTTTCTTTCCCCCCTCTCTCCCTCTCTCTTTCTCTCTCTCCCTCTGTTGCTATCCCCCCTCTCTTTCTCTCTGTCCCTCTGTTGCTAACTCCCTGTCTCCCTCTCTTGCTATCTCTTTCTCTCCCCCCCCTCTCTTTCTCTCTCCCTCTCTTGCTATCTCTTTCTCTCCCCCTCTCTCAATCTCTCTTTCTCTCTCTCCCTCTCTTGCTATCTCTTTCTCTTTCTGCCCCCCTCTCCCTCTCTCTTTCTCTCTCTCTCCTTCTCTTTCTCCCTCTGTTGCTATCCCCCCTCTCTCTTTCTCTCTGTCCCTCTGTTGCTAACCCCCCCTCTCTCCCTCTCTTGCTATCTCTTTCTCTCTTTCTTTCCCCCCTCTCTCCCTCTCTCTTTCTCTCTGTCCCTCTGTTGCTAACCCCCCCCCTCTCTCCCTCTTTTTTTCTCTCAGCAGCGGCAGCAGGGTGATCAGCTGTGAGGCAGAGCTACGGAACCGAGGCATGACACATATCGCGTGTGGGCGAGCCTACGCTTTGCGCAGGCTCGCCCAGCTGGTAGGCGGTGTTCTGGCCCCCCCCCAGCTGAAACTGACGTCCGGCCAGGGCGATTCTTCCCCGGCCGGACAGGCACGCTTGTGCTGCCAAAGGCAGCGTGTGGGCGAGCCTGAGCGGAGCGCAGGCTCGCCCAGCTGGGAGGCGGTGTTCTGCCCCCCCCAGCTGAAACTGACGTCCGGCCGGGGCGATTCTTCCCCGGCCGGACAGGCACGCTTGTGCTACCAAAGGCAGCGTGTGGGCGAGCCTGAGTGGAGCGCAGGCTCGCCCAGCTGGGAGGCGGTGTTCTGCCCCCCCCCAGCTGAAACTGACGTCCGTCCGGGGCGATTCTTCCCCGGCCGGACAGGCACGCTTGTGCTGCCAAAGGCAGCGTGTGGGCGAGCCTGAGCGGAGCGCAGGCTCGCCCAGCTGGGAGGCGGTGTTCTCGCCCCCCCAGCTGAAACTGACGTCCGGCCGGGGCGATTCTTCCCCGGCCGGACAGGCACGCTTGTGCTGCCAAAAGCAGCGTGTGGGCGAGCCTGAGTGGAGCGCAGGCTCACCCAGCTGGGAGGCGGTGTTCTCGCCCCCCCCAGCTGAAACTGACGTCCGGCCGGGGCGATTCTTCCCCGGTCGGATAGGCACGCTTGTGCTGCCAAAGGCAGCGTGTGGGCGAGCCTGAGCGGAGCGCAGGCTCGCCCAGCTGGGAGGCGGTGTTCTCGGCCCCCCCAGCTGAAACTGACGTCCGGCCAGGGCGATTCTTCCCCGGCCGGACAGGCACGCTTGTGCTGCCAAAAGCAGTGTGTGGGCGAGCTGGAGTGGAGCGCAGGCTCGCCCAGCTGGGAGGCGGTGTTCTCGCCCCCCCCAGCTGAAACTGACGTCCGGCCAGGGCGAGTCTTCCCCGGCCGGACAGGCACGCTTGTGCTGCCAAAGGCAGCGTGTGGGCGAGCCTGAGCGGAGCGCAGGCTCGCCCAGCTGGGAGGCGGTGTTCTCGCCCCTCCCAGCCATCGCAAATATCGGCGCCACTGTCCTATATCCGGCGTACAAGACGACCCCCCACTTTGGAAAAGATTTTCAGGGGTTAAAAAGTCGTCTTATACGCCGGAAAATACGGTAGTAATATATATAAGAGTAAAGTGAACTTAGAGGAGAGGATATATGAAAGAAAGAAAATATATATGATAAGTGAGAGAAAGGAAAGACAATTGGACGGGACGAAAGGCACACCAGTGCAATTATGTACACCCCTTACTGGCCTCTTGTGAACCTGGAGAGGTCAATCGTGGTGAGTCTAAGGGAGAAATGTTGGGGGTTAGGGGTTGACACAATTCAGTCCGCCAATGAGTTTCCACGCTTCGATAACTCGATTGTTGAAATCATATATTTTACAGTCAAGTTTGGAGCAGTTCGCATTAAGTTTGAATCTGTTGCGTGCTCTTGTGCTGTTGTGGTTGAAGCTGAAGTAGTCATTGACCGGTAGGACGTTGCAGCATATGATCTTGTGGGCAATACTCAAATCATATTTTAGGCGCCGTAGTTCTAGGCTTTCTAGGCCCAGGATTGTTAGTCTATTTTCGTAGGATATTCTGTTTCGAGTGGAGGAGTGAAGGGCTCTTCTGGTGAAATATCTTTGGACATTTTCAAGGTTGTTGATGTCCGAGATGTGGTATGGGTTCCAGACAGATGAGCAGTAGTCTAGGATGGGTCTGGCAAAAGTTTTGTAGGCTCTTGTGAGTAGTGTGAGATTGCCTGAGCAGTAACTGCGTAGGATCGGGTTAACAACTCTAGAAGCTTTTTTGGCGATATTGTTGCAGTGGGCTTTAGCACTTAGGTCATTCGATATTAGTATTCCAAGGTCTTTTACTGAGTGTGGGTTGGCAGTGAGAGAGAATTAGTTTCAAATATTTATAGGAGATATGACTACTGCAAATGTATTTATTTATTTATTTATTTATTTATTTATTTATTTATTTATTTAACATAGGATAGTAGTTTGTATAAACATAACATAAATAAAAAGTTATGATAAAAAAAGGACAATAGGACAGTACTACAGGGATGGTAGGCACCATGGTGTGGTTATGCATGCCCCTTAAAGACCTCTTAGAAACAGGGAGAGGTCAACTGTAGATAGTCTATGGTTAAAGATTTTGGGGTTTGGGGAAGAAACCACAGTGTCAGGTTGTGCATGCACAACACCCAACTTTCTCCAGGGATGGTAGCCACAATGGTGTGCTTATGCATGCCCCTTACTGACCTCTTAGAAACAGGGAGAGGTCAACTGTAAGGTTAAAGATTTTGGGGTTTGGGGAAGAAACCACAGAGTCAGGTTGTGCATGCACAACACCCAACTTTCTCCAGGTCCATATCTGGAGGCCTAAAATGTAAGCTACTTAATGCAAGAAGCCTTCCAAACAAAATACCCAAATTCTTCCTGCTTCTGTTTGACCTTATTTTTGTCTGTATCCTTTCCAGTCTCCATTATTACAATAAGTGACTATCATGTTTTCTGGTCTGACCATGATAATCAAAAAGGAGGTAGTGTTGCTACCTTTTATAAAAAGTCCCTAGGTCTGAAAAAGATAAATGTTCCCCAGGAGCTTGTTCTTCCTGAGACCATAGTCTACAAACCTTCCCTAAATACCACAGTTCATTTCTTGCTATGTTATAGAGCCCCAAATTATGACCTTGGTCATGCAAACAAGCTAACAGAACTATTAACATGGGCAAGCTTCCTGCCTGCACCACATTATCTTTCTCGGAGACATCAATTATGCACGGCTGGCGGTTTAGCGCCAGCCGAAATTACCTGGGGGCCGGAGAGACGCTGCCGGCAGCTCCATAAAGTCCGGACTTCCGGGTTCTTCGTAACCCGGAAGTTCGGCTTTTGGCAGCGCGCCAGGGCGGCGCGCTGCCTGTTGGGTTGGGGGAGGTCTCAGATCGCCCTATTTAAGGGCGATCTGGACAAGACCTCCCCCTTGCTTGGCTTTAAAGCGAACAACCTGTCGCTGGTTGTTCGCTTCTTGTACTGCGCACGTGGCGAGGCCTGTTACGGGGCCTCGCCCAGGTTTGGCGAATTCGAGGCAACGGCCTCGGATTGAAGTTTCTATTTTACTGTTGCATTTGGGTGGCAGAGGCTTGGGTCTCTGCGGGTTTAGCCAGGCAGGGGTTCTTCAGGGGGTGGGATTCAACACCCCCCCCGCGTGACCCCCCCCGTGTGAACCCCCCCTTGCGGACCCCCCCATTTTCACACTGCTCACACACCCCTTTTTTTAATTGGGGGGAGAGTAGGGTTGCTCGCCCTCCATTATAAGGGGGGGGATTTTTGCCACGTGGTCGGGACTGAATGGGCTTCGCCTGGGGTCAGTAGGCCTTATGGGAGCGGAGGCCTGTGCCTCTGCTTTTTTCATTGTGCCAAGAAAAAGGGTTTTTCTGAGGGGATTTTATTTTATTTTATCTTGTTTTTGTCCTATTTAGTATAGGATCGGATTTTATTAATTTTCCTTTGATCCGGGTTAGAAACATAACACCATAGAAGCTGGCAGCAGAAAAGGCCTCATGGTCCATCTGGTCTGCCCTTCTGCTATTTCCTGTATTTTATTTACAATGGATATTCGTTATCCCAGGCATGTTTAAATTCGTTGCTGTGGTTTTGCCAACCACATCTGTAGAAGTTTGTTCCAAGGATCTACTCTTGTGTGAAATAACATTTTCCCATGTTGCCTTTGGTTTCCCCCCCCCCCCCATTTGACTGCAGTAGTGTCCCCCCTTTTCTTGTGTTCACTTTTCTGTTACGAACACTCCTCCTGAACCATTTAATCCTTTACTATTTAAATGTTTTTATCATGTCCCCCCCTTTGGCTTCTGTCTCTAGGCTATACAGATTGGGTTCATTAAGCCTCGCCTGATACGTTTTATATTTAGGTCCTTCCACCATTCTGGTAGTCCATCGTTGGACCCTTTCCATTTTGTCATATTTTTAGGGTGTGGTCTCCTGAACTGAACACAGTACTCCAAAGGTGGTCTCACCAGCGCTTCATTATAAGGGGATCCATTATCCCTCTTCCTGCTTGTTATACCTCTAGCTATGCAGCCAAGCATCCTACCCCCCCTTTTTTACCACCAGACCACACTGCTCACCGATTTTGGTGAGGGTGCTAGGGGCCTTCCCCTTCCCCCCCATTGGGGGGTGGGATTACGGGCCCTGGGGGGCTTGGTAAAGCCGACCCCTTAAGGGTTTCGGCTATAGTCGTCAGGACAGGGCCCCAGTGTTTCGGCAAGGAATTTTCAGGTTTGGGGTTTTTGCTAAATTGGCTTTCCCAACAGGGTTACTTGGGTTTTCCCCCCTTCAGGGGCCTCCACGCCCCCACCTATCTGGGTGGCCAGGAGGTTTTAGGCCTTTGAGGGCCTACAATTTTGTATATCTTGAATTTTATTTTTCAAGGCTCCCGTAGACAGGCCCCCAAGAGGCGAACTTCGTCACAAGGTCTCCTGGGTCCTCACCCACGGGGGGCCAAGGCCCCCACGAGGAGGGCCAGGGAGGTGGGGGAGGTAGGCCCTCCCCTTCCTCTGGGGCCGCTCCATCCTGGTAAACGGGCCGCCTTTGGGCCCGAGCCAATTTTATCTGCTCAATCCTTTTCTCCCCCTTTTAGATCCCCTGGACTGCATGATGCCCGCTGAAAGCCGCCTTTCGGGCTCACGGCGGGTACAGGCCCTCAGCAGCGTTTGGAGCCCCTCCAGGCAACAAAGAAGTCCAGGATCCTGCTCCGGACTAGAGCGGCCTTGCGTCAAGGGATCTCGGTGCAACAGCCGGGGGCCCCCTCCCGGGGGCCCCATTGGATGGCAGGGGTGAGTCAGTCGCTTATGCACTCGCACCAGTTTTACAGGGGTTACCCCTTAACCCCCCCAGCGGGGCCAGCCGGTCTGGGCCCCCCTCCCCTTTTTGGGGCCCAGCACTCCAACAGGGGGCTCCCAGGTTTGGGGCCTACTGCCCAACCGGCTTGACCCCGACCGGGGCCCCATTGGTGAGCACGGTTACATCGGCAGGGGGGGGAGCCTGGCCTGGGTTCTCCTACACGGGGAACCCAGTCGTCTCCTGCAGTAGTGGGGGGGTCGGTGGCTGTACCGAGTGTTGCCCCCCCCTTATGGCCGCTTTTCGGCAGTGGGGATAACCAGTAACAGCGTGGCCACTGCATCTGACCCCATGGGGGAGGCCCCCTTTTGGCCTTCCATCCACTCCCCTGGGACATCATCTCCACCCCTCGATCAGGGATAAGATATGGGAGGTGATTATATGGACCCTACCCGTTGGATAGGAAGTGCCCAAGAAGGAGAGGATGATGAGGCCCGGACTGAGCGGGCCATAGAGTTTAAGGTTTGAGTTTTCAGGTCCTGGCTTTACGCCTTCCTGACCTATGCCACCATACTGGGCGGAACGCCTAACTACATTGCGGAGGCATTCCGATTGAGGGTGGCCTATGATCCTGCCCTGCATTGCGACGGGAGGCGCCCGACCATGTTTTAGGGCGACCCGGCAGATTGGGACTGGACAACGGACCGATAGTGGTCATCTGATGGGAAAGGAGGAGCCGGCCGCACCCCGCACTGCAGCGGGGCAGGGTGTTCGAGCCACCCAAATTTGTTTTGAGTCCTGTGCCAAGGGCTCTTGTGGACGCTCCTCCAGTAAATTTCGGATGCCTGTGCGGTGGGTGCCCCCCCCCCGCTTCACACATGTGTACACCCCCCAAGTGGATAGGAACCCAGGGATAGGACTAAACAGGCCATTCCCGCAGCCAACAAGTCCCAGCCCGGTCAAACTTGGCCATTTGAACGGGCGCCTGCAGGGAGATCGCCCGCCCGAGCGGGCGGACGCTAGCCCTCAGGGTTTTAAGGATGGTTTTCAGATTCCTTAGCAGGGTCCGGGAGGGCTTTTCTTTCTAGAAACCTTCGCTCCGTAGGGGGAAATGAGGACCTAGCCAAGGTTAGGATTCACAGCGCCAGGGAATGCAGACGGGCCCTCATCCAGTGGTCTGTTGGGTGTAGAACTAGGTTTTTCCACGCAGTCTTATGACTGCCGGAGGAGAAGTTGGGAAGATACGGCTCGGTTTGAGGAGGTGCGGGCCTTGAGTGGTAACCTTAAAGCAACCCAGGAGTTGACAGGGCTGCTTAATCTCACATGCCGGGTAATGGCTCCCGGTAGGGCGTTTTTATGCAGACTGTATTCGTTAATGCAGGGACTGAGCTCGCCCCATCATCATGTGCGGCTCAACAGTGGGGCCAGGGAAGACTGGCGAGTGGGCAGACATTCATGGCCCGTTTTTTAACGTGGCTTCCTTCTGGCGGTAAGATTTGCTTTTCCAAGCAGACTTGCAATTGCACCCCGGCGCCTCGGACCCCTTGGCTTCGGGGTGATGCCAGGAGACTAGTGGGCTAGCCATCATGGCCAGCCATCTGGGGGTGAGGAGTTTTTGGGACTTTGGGCTTGTAAGGGCTACCGCAGTTTTGGCCCATACCAATGGACCAGTTGTTGTGGGCACAGAGTGCTGTACCCGACCTGGTCTGAGTTTTCAGACGGTCAAGGGTAGGTTAGCGGGCCTGGCGTTCTGCGCCAAGGCTCTGGGGTTTTCTAACACCTGTAGTGATTCCCGAGTCAGACGGAGGATGGAGGGATGGGCCCGGGCACGGCCGCTTTGGGCGGCTGACGCCCATCAACCTTTGTCCATAGCGGAGCTGTCGGCATTGGCTGGGCGTGGGTCAGGCTGGGTACTTCGCAAACCGAGGCCAGCCTTTGTCACGCGACAGCTACAATGCTTTTCCTTGGGTCAGTCAGAATAAGGGAGGTTGGCCACCTCGATTAGGGACGCCAGCTTGCGCATGCTCCAGGGGAGCGATGTGCTTCCGCAGGACATAGGGGTACCCATCCGCCTGTGCCAGTCCAAAACGGACTAACACGGTTGCGGCATAATATCTGGTTAGCTCCGACGGTCGACCGGACAGTAGGCCCAGTAGCTGCTTTGGCCGCCTTCCACGCTCACTGCGGTGAAGGCTCCGGATATTTCTTTGGTCATGGTATTGGGGCCCCATTTACTAACTATTAGTTCTGGGCTTTCACGTCACGTGCCCCAGAACAAATCGGTGCGGATCCTTCCAGGTTTGGCGCACACTCTTTTTGTATAAGTACTGCGGCTGCGGCTGCAACAGCTAGTGTGGGGATCACCACATCATGACCATCGGCCGCTGGAGGGCTGCGGCCTTCTGTTTTATTTGAGGCCCTCCCCCATAGGGGTCCCCGTTATTGGCTGTTTTAATTGTCTGTTTTATCTTTCAGCCGTATCTGGTTCTCGGCCCATGGCGTGGCTCCATGGCCACAGTTGGTTTTCTGGGCCGAATGTTTTGTTGCAACGCAACTATCGGTCGCAACTGTCCCTGGGCTGGAAGATGATGTCGCTTGGAGGGGTCGCAGGGGCCTGCGCTGGGTGGGCTCCTCCCCTGTGTTTTGGCCGGTGTCGGCCGAGAGAGACCCCGAGTTGTTGGTGACCCACCTCGGGGGCAATGACCTTGGTTTTCTGGTGGCTTGGCGCAAGTACCCAAGCCCGCGATGACTTGTGGGCCATCGCTGCGGCATATCCAGACACACGTATGTGGGTCTGGATTTCCCCCAGATTGGCTGGTGGGGCGCTGTATTCCCTACAGCTGGGAACAGGGCTAGGTTAAGGGTCGACCTAGGCTGTTGGGAAGTTTGTAGGGAGTTTTGGAGGGGTGTAGTTAAACATCCCTTACTAAATTTTGAAAGCCCCGGCTCTACGGGGCCGACGGCGTTCACCTCTCAGATGGGGGGAACGCCATTTTCCTGTCGGACCTGCAGAGGTGCCTCCAGGAATTACTTTAGGAGGCTGGGTGGGGGTCGGGGGGCCAAGATTGAGATCTGACCCCCCTCCGTGGCAGGTTAGGGGCGGAAATGGGCAATTTGAAGCAACTGCGCATGCTCCTTTTGGGCATCCTAAAGGGTGATGGACCGCCTCTCTCCAGGAACTAGAGGTTTAAACAACGTCGGGGATTGGAGAGAGGATGTCCATGGGAATCACCGGATCCAATTCCCACGGGGATTGGAGGGTGGACTCCTCCCACACGACGAAGGGGCGTGGCCTGGACCCAGATGAAGGTGGTACCTTCACCTGGGTCAGCAGGGAGTTTTTGCCCAAGGTTGCCAAGGAATGTTATGGTAGGAATTTCCGCCCCGTTAGTTTTGGCCTCTGCAGGTCCTTAGTTTGTTCTGAATTTAAATATTGAAATTGGCGTATGCAAATTTAGGCAAATTTATTTAAATTTATTTAAATTTATTTAAATTCAATAAATGACCCATTTTTAATCCACAACATGTCTCAGCGTCGTTACTCGGCTTCTGGGGGTAAATGCACGGCTGGCGGTTTAGCGCCAGCCGAAATTACCTGGGGGCCGGAGAGACGCTGCCGGCAGCTCCATAAAGTCCGGACTTCCGGGTTCTTCGTAACCCGGAAGTTCGGCTTTTGGCAGCGCGCCAGGGCGGCGCGCTACCTGTTGGGTTGGGGGAGGTCTCAGATCGCCCTATTTAAGGGCGATCTGGACAAGACCTCCCCCTTGCTTGGCTTTAAAGCGAACACCCGCCCACCCTCTGCTATCACCAGTGTGTCCTCCTGAGGTCGCCTCGGGGCCGAATAGGAATTTTTTGCGGCTTCCCCTTTAGAGGCGGCCGTTTTTTCGCCTATTCCACACTGAGGGTACGGACTGGATTGGTTAGGGGGTGCGGCGCACTTAGTGGTATAGGCCTCCCTTTGGTCATTGGGGTTTGGCAGGTTAGGGGCGGAAATGGGCAATTAGAAGCAACTGCACATGCTCCTTTTGGGCATCCTAAAGGGTGATGGACCGCCTCTCTCCAGGAACTAGAGGTTTAAACAACGTCGGGGATTGGAGAGAGGATGTCCATGGGAATCACCGGATCCAATTCCCACGGGGATTGGAGGGTGGACTCCTCCCACACGACGAAGGGGCGTGGCCTGGACCCAGATGAAGGTGGTACCTTCACCTGGGTCAGCAGGGAGTTTTTGCCCAAGGTTGCCAAGGAATGTTATGGTAGGAATTTCCGCCCCGTTAGTTTTGGCCTCTGCAGGTCCTTAGTTTGTTCTGAATTTAAATATTGAAATTGGCATATGCAAATTTATTTAAATTTATTTAAATTTATTTAAATTTATTTAAATTCAATAAATGACCCATTTTTAATCCACAACATGTCTCAGCGTCGTTACTCGGCTTCCAGGGGTAATGCCTGTTGAGTCATTCCATATCATGTGGACCAGTGGTCCCCACCTTACCATCTCAGATTTTGATGAAATTTGCCACATAGTTTCTTTATGATATAAAACTGCTGTGCAAAACTTTAGTTCAAAAGACTAAAAATTGGGAGTTCTAGGAGACCTCAAATTCCCTGCAATTCTCAATGGATTTCCTACTCAAGAGCCCAACATTTCTTTAAGGAGCAGCTATCTGCAACTTCACCCCAATCTGTCTTTACAAACATGGAGGAGATTTTAGCACAGGAGGAAGCCATTTCCCGGCAACCATGCTCACCAAAAACAAACACAGCCAGCAGAGACAAAGAGGTAAAAGGGCAGGATTTTTAAATAGACTAAGGAACAAGGGAATTTAAACCCACCCCCTTCCATCTTTCTTACCAATTTACATTCACTTGCCAACAGGATGGGTGAAATACTGCTTTTAAATAGATGCAATTCTGATTTTCACAACGCATCTGCCCTATGCTTTACTGAAACCTGGCTAAATGAGGAAATTGATGATAATATAGTATGCATTTACCAGGCTTCCAAATTTTTCGCGCAGATCGGAATGCAGAATTATCAGGGAAATAAAAGGGAGGAGGCTTTTGTATATATATCAACAACAGCTGGTCTCAAGACATCACCATTCCGGGGAAAATATTTACTGACCCCTCACATCCTGGATATAAACTGTTTCAACTCCTACCCTCAAAACATCACTACAGAGCACTGCACACCAAGACAACTAGACACAAAAACAGTTTTTTCCCGAACACCACCCCTCTACTAAACAAAAAATTCCCTCAACACTGTCAGACTTTTGACTAAATCTGCACTTCTATTCTACTAGTTTTTTCTCATCATTCTTATCACCCTTTTCCTCCCACTTAGGACTGTATGATTGTAACTTGTTGCTTCTATCCTAAGATTTTTATTAATATTGTTTCTTCATTGCTTATTTGACCCCTATGACAATCATTAAGTGTTGTACTACATGATTCTTGACAAATGTCTCTTTTTCTTTTATGTATGCTGAGAGCATATGCACCAAGACAAATTCCTTGTGTGTCCAATCACACTTGGCCAATAAAATTCTATTCTATTCTAAATTCTATTCTAAATAAAGGGTTGCAAAATGCTGAATCAGCAAAAATGACAAACTTTCGGGCAAACTTTTAGAAGCTGTAAGTACTTGATACAAGCCTGCAAGCTAGGAAGATCATTAGCTACTTATTAGGGCTGGAAAGAAACTTTTTCAGAGGGAATTACAATGAAAACGAACCAGGAATAGGACAAAGGGAAAAAATATACAGGACAAAAGGAACCATATGTATAGATATTGGGGGAGAAGAAAAAAATACCAATATGCAAATGTTGTAAAAAAGGAATTCTTTCATTTAAAAAAGAACATTTTTTTTTCAGAAAAGAATATTTGTTGCTCAGGATTCCGATGAGTGCTCTCTAAGCTTAGTTGTTTCTTTGCAGACATTACATATCAAACTAGGTATCATCATCCTGTTCCAGATTATAGCATCTCAAGGACACCTTGGTCAATAGTGTTAAAGTCTTCCAAACACTCTGAGGAAACTATAAAGGGGTTTATCCTCTGTCCTGGTGCTTCTTGACCTCTCAGCAGCTTTCAATACCATCGACCATGGTATCCTTCTGCTGCGGGGGTTGGGAGTGGGAGGCACTGTTCTTCAGTGGTTCTCCTCCTACCTCTCCGGTCGGTTGAAGTCGGTGTTAGTGGGGGGTCAGAGGTCGACCTCAAGGTTGCTCCCTTGTGGGGTACCTCAGGCATCGGTCCTCTCCCCCTGCTATTTAATATCTACATGAAACCGCTGGGTGACATCATCCAAGGGCATGGGGTGAGGTATCATCAGTATGCAGATGATACCCAGCTCTACATCTCCACCCCTTGTCCAGTCAGAGAAGCAGTGGAAGTGATGTGCCAGTGCCTGGAGGCTGTTGGGGTCTGGATGGGTGTCAACAGACTCAAACTCAACCCTGAAAAGACGGAGTGGCTGTGGGTTTTGCCCCCCAAAGACAATTTTATCTTTCCGTCCATCACTCTGGGGGGGGGGAGTCCACAACTTGGGCATCCTCCTCGATCCACAGCTCACATTAGAGAAACATCTTTCAGCTGTGGCAATGGGGGCATTTGCCTAGGTTTGCCTGGTGCACCAGTTGCGGCCCTATTTGGACCAGGAGTCACTGCTCACAGTCACTCATGCCCTCATCACCTCGAGGCTCGACTACTGCAATGCTCTCTACATGGGGCTACCTTTGAAAAGTGTTCGGAAACTTCAGATCGTGCAGAATGCAGCTGCGAGAGCAGTCATGGGCTTCCCCAAATATGCCCATGTTACACCAACACTCTGCAGTCTGCATTGGTTGCCGATCAATTTCTGGTCACAATTCAAAGTGTTGGTTATGACCTATAAAGCCCTTCATGGCACCAGAACAGATTATCTCAGGGACCGCCTTCTGCTGCACGAATCCCAGCGACCAGTTAGGTCCCACAGAGTGGGTCTCTTCCGGGTCCCGTCAACTAAACAATGTTGTTTGGCAGGACCCAGGGGAAGAGCCTTCTCTGTGGCAGCCCCAGCCCTTTGGAACCAACTCCCCCTAGAGATTAGAATTGCCCCCACCCTCCTCGCCTTTCGTAAATTTCTTAAAACCCAGCTCTGCTGTCAGGCATGGGGGAACTGAGATATTCTTTTCCCCTAGGCCTTTACAATTTATGCATGGTATGTCTGTATGTATGTTTGGTTTTTATAATAAGGTTTTTTTTCGTTATTTTAGTATTGGATTGGATTGTTACATGCTGTTTTTATCATTGTTGTTAGCCGCTCCGAGTCTATGGAGAGGGGCGGCATACAAATCCAATAAATAAGTAAGTAAGTAAGTAAGTAAGTAAGTAAGTAAGTAAGTAAGTAAGTAAGTAAGTTACATGCTGTTTTTATCATTGTTGTTAGCCGCTCTGAGTCTATGGAGAGGGGCGGCATACAAATCCAATAAATAAATAAATAAATAAATAAATAAATGAATGAATGAATGAATGAATGAAGGAAGGAAGGAACGAACGAACGAACAAACAAACAAACAAACAAACAAACAAATAAATAAATAAATAAATAAATAAAATAAAGTTTCTGTTCCTGCATTAAGTTCTCATGGACAATCCTCCACATAGCTGACGTGCTTACTTGAAAGGCATTGTGAGGCTATAAAAATAGAATAATGTCCATAGTTCACCCACCTTTAAAAGCCATTTTAGCAGGAAAAGATCACATGGATTGATACTAAAATCTATCTAAAAAATATAAGTTTACACATTTCAATTATCAGTGAAGTTCACCCATCTTTGTGACTAGAAATAGGTCATAAGGATTTTGAAAACATAAAAAGGCGAATATTAAACCTACTTTATTGAGCCACTTTAGGAGGGAAACATAATCTTGGCTGATTATAAGTCTCTGCCTTTCAAAACGTCCCACTTGCTCTTCAATGTAACTTTCCTCAGGAAAAACCACCAAGCTCATAATATGCAGATCTGCTATCAGATCTCCATTTTGGTCCAAGTACATTATCATCTCAGAAAGATTGCAAAATGCATTCTTCTTCAGAAAGGGATGAAGCTAAAATGGAAATAACCAGAAAATTTTAAAGCAGAAACTTTTGGTTTCTTATCTCACTTAGTCTTTGTATAATTGAACATTTGAATTGTTCTAATACAGTTGTCTAACTTGCAAATATTCTAGAGACTCTATCATAGTTCCCTCTAAGCTGAGCAGTGAGCAATCGCTCACTTAAAAATCATCATCAACTCAGAGTTTTCCAAACCTGCCCAGAAGCCGAGAGGGAAAGAGTGAGAGGGAAGGAGAGAGAGAGGAAGAGAGGAAGAGAGAGAAACAGATAGAAAAAAGAGAGGAAGGAAAAGAGAAAGGAAAAGAATGGGAGTAAGGAAGAGAGAAAGAAAATCAAAATCTAGTTTGAAACTAGCTCAACTATTTAAGTGGCATTTTGATATTGATAGAGTTGCCCTATTATGAGCTCACTGTTATAGACACACAGTACAGTATTTTATTTTGAAATTCTCTGAGGCAAAACAGGGTGAGTTTTTTATTTGTTTGTTTATTTATTTATTATTTCTGTGCCGCCCAGTCCCGAAGGGACTGCCGCTCAGACACTATACTTTTCCGCCCACCCCCCCAAAAAATTAGAGGGAACACTGGACTCTAAAACTCTATGATCCTGAGACTCTAGAAGAGCAACAAAGATGATTCAAGGTTGGAGTAAAAAATAGGAAGAACGGTTGCTGGAGCTAGGTATGTCTGGTTTGATGAAAAGAAGGACTAGGGGCAGGGGTGGGCTGCTGCCCGGGTGGGGGGGGACACAGTGGGGTAGTGAAAATGGAGCTCCACCCCAGAACACCCAATTTGCAGTGAAAGATGTTGAAAGAATGGAAAGCAATGGAAACTGCAGTTTAATGTTTCCAAATGTAAAATAATGCACTTGGGGAAAAGGAATCCTCAATCTGAGTATTGCATTGGCAGTTCTGTGTTAGCAAAAACTTCAGAAGAGAAGGATTTAGGGGTAGTGATTTCTGACAGTCTCAAAATGGGTGAACAGTACAGTCAGGCGGTAGGGAAAGCAAGTAGGATGCTTGGCTGCATAGCTAGAGGTATAACAAGCAGGTAGAGGAAAATTATGATCCCGCTATATAGAGTGCTGGTGAGACCACATTTGGAATACTGTGTTCAGTTCTGGAGACCTCACCTATAAAAAGATATTGACAAAATTGAACGGGTCGAAATACAGGCTACAAGAATTGTGGAAGGTCTTAAGCATAAAATGTATCAGGGAAGACTTCATGAACTCAATCTGTATGGCCTGGAAGACAGAAGGAAAAGGGGGAACATGATTGAAACATTTAAATATGTTAAAGGGTTAAAAAAAGTCCAGGAGGGAAGAGTTTTTAATAGGAAAGTGAACACAAGAACAAGGGGACACAATCTGAAGTTAGTTGGGGGAAAGATCAAAAGCAACGTGAGAAAATATTATTTTACTGAAAGAGTAGTAGATCCTTGGAACAAACTTCCAGCAGACGTGGTCGATAAATCCACAGTAACTGAATGTAAACATGCCTGGGATAAAAATATTTCCATCCTAAGATAAAATACAGGAAATAGTATAAGGGCAGACTAAATGGACCAGGAGGTCTTATTCTGCCATCAGACTTCTATGTTTCTATGTATGTTTCTAAGAAAATGCAGGGCATCCTGCATAAGCCACGGCCACAGTGTGGTAGTAAAAGTTTTGGTAGCCCTTCACTGGGTAGGGGTGATATAATAGCAGTGTTCTGAGAGCTCAGGGGTTGCCACAAAGAAGAGGGAAGTCAGGATCAGGGACGTACCTGACATAATATTCCAAATTATTATTATTTATTATATTTGTGTGCCGCCCCTCTTGTATTGCCCTCAACAATCTGGGTCCTCATTTTACCAAACTTGGAAGGATGGAAGGCTGAGTCAACCCTGGGATAACCAATGGGATGAGGTTATGGCAGTGGCGGCTACACTGGTAGGAGAAGTAGCGGATTGGGTGGCAGACCTGTATACAGATCGTGCCATGAAAACGGGGGACCTGGGATTGTTTCTGGCAGCCATACTCGAACACTTTGAGAACACTACCAGAGTACAACAGGTGGAGGAGGCATTACTAAATACAAGCAAAGGGGCTGACCTGCAACTGAATACATGTGAGAATTCCAGCAGTTAGCAGGTAAGGTGAGGGGTTCACCAGAATGTTTGCTGATGTACCATTTTAAGGGTGGATTGGATGGGTCATTATAGAGGGCATGCATGTGTCGGGGCTTGCTGCACAGGCTATTAGAATGGTTCCAAGTGGAACCAGAATTAGACTTGGAGTTCAGAGAAGGCCGTTCCCAATGAGAATAGATCATAAGGCCACAGAAACCATTGGTTCAGCTTTCAGGAAGTGCACCATGGCCATCATGGTTTTGGATTACCATCTAAACTGCAGTAACATAGATCCTGTTTCCCAAGCCTCCATTGACATGTTTCTGTTCTGGGAGACCTGGGCACTGGGCAGCAGTCATGAATTACTATAGACAAATCCGCTATATAGAAGAGCACAGTGAGGAAGAGCATGGTCAGAATCATTAATAATGTTAATTCATAAGGTTGGGACAGACAAAGATAAAATACAAAATTATAGAACTATATCGCTATTAAATGTTGATTATAAAATATTTACTTCAATTTATGCAGAAAGATTTAAAAAGATCTTAGAAGAGATAATACATCAGGACCAAAATGGATTTCTACCGGGTAGGCAAATTAAAAACAATCTTAGAATGGTTATTAATTCATTGGAATACTATGAACAACACCCAGAGAAACAAATGTCCTTGATGTTCTTGGACGCTAAAAAAGCATTTGATAATGTGGATTGGACATTTATTAAAATGCAGCTGAACCAAATGAGATTTGGTACCAAATTTGTGAATCTGATCGACGCCATATATTCTAAACAGACAACGAAAATTATACTAAATAATGAACAAATGGAAAAATTTGAAATCTTTAAAGGAGTCAGACAAGGATGTCCAATCTCACCTTTATTGTTTATTTTATCCCTTGAAGCATTATTAATTAAAATTAGGGCTAATAATAAAATACAGGGAATAACCATTGGGAAAGAATAATATAAAATACAAGCATATGCCGATGATATGACTTTTATAATTGAAAATCCATTGACAACATTACCAATCTTGATAGCTACGATAGAAGAGTATGGTAAGGTAGCTGGCTTAAAAATTAATAAAAATAAGACACAACTTATAGTTAAAAATATGACAAAAATGCAGGAAAGAATATTAGAAATTATCTCAGATATGAAGATAGTTAAAAAATAAAGTATTTAGAAATGTGGATCACAGCTAAAACTATATCGTTAAAAAATGACAAATACGTTAAAGTAATTGAAGAAATTAAAAAAGATCTAGAAATATGGAATAACTTAAAAATATCCTTCATGGGAAGAATAGCAACTATTAAGATGAACGTTCTACCAAAGATATTGTTTTTGTTTCAAGTAATACCTATAAACCCAGGGGGAAATTTTTTTAAAGACTTAACAATAATTGTTCAAAAAATTTTGTGGCAGGGCAAGAAGGTGAGAATAAAGTTAAGTATCTTAGAAGATATAAAGGAAAGAGGTGGATTTGCTCTACCTAATTGGAAATTCTATTATAAAGCAGCTGCACTAACTTGGATTAAGGAGTGGGTCATCTTAGAAAATAGAAGATTAACTCTGGAAGGGCATGACCTGATGCTTGGATGGCATGGTTTCCTTTGGAATGATAAAGAAAAAACACATTCTTATTTTAAAAGACATACAACAAGAAAGTATTTACTAGAAGTATGGAAAGACATTAAGAAAGATCACTTTTTAAATGTACCAGACTGGATATCCCCACTAGAGGCGATATCCCATTCTAATTTGATATCGGATAGGAAAATACCAAAGCATAAACAATTAATTGATGAACAAATGAATTTAAAAACAAGAGATAAACTGCAAGAAGAAGGGTTTAAAATAGATTGGTGGCAATATATACAGATGCAATCAAAGTTTCAAAAAGATAGCAAAATATATATATTTAACAAGAGTAAAAACTTTTTGAGTTGTTTATTGACCACAAACTCAAAGAAATTAATAGGGAAAACATATAAATATATGATTGAACATAAAAATATAGACTTGACTCTCAAAGATAATATGATAACTTGGTGTAAAAATTTTGGCAAAGAGTTTGATCTAGAGATGTGGGAGAAAGTCTGGATAACAAATTAGAAGATGACAAATTCTGTTTCTTTAAAAGAAAACCAAATTAAGATGTTTTACACCTCCCACCGAATAGAATTGCTAAGATGTACCCAAATACCTCCCCAAATTGTTGGAAATGTAAAAATGAAATAGGTTCCTACTATCATCAATGGTGGACCTGTAATAAAGCTCGGACATATTGGAGAATGATAGAAAAAATGATAAAAGAGATTACATTACATGAAATAGAAAAATCCCGATAATTTTATCTTTTAGGTATAGCTAAACAGAAATATAAAAAAGATATTTTTTATCTGGTTGTACATATCTTAACAGCGGCCAGGATAGTTTATGCACAAAATTGGAAAGGGGAAGATGTCCCCAAAAAAGAGGAGATAGTTAAAAAGATTTTGGATTGTGCAGAGATGGATATGATAACAAGAAGGCTGAATGAACAAGAAGAATCTGATTTTTATACTATTTGGAATAAAGTTTATACATGGATAGATAAGAATAAAGTTGAAAATAAGGTTATGAAAACTGTATGAATATAATCAAATGTTATTGATATTTTTAGCCGTTGCTATTGTTGTTGGTTTTTCTTTTTTATCAATTTAACTCTATGTTTATTAGAATATGTAAACAAAATTCTTCTTTTCAACTAGAATATTATTTTGACTTAAAGATTTAAGATTTTATCCTTTTTTCTGTATTAAAAATTGACTTCAAGAAAAGAGGGGTAATTGTAACCCCTACTATGTGTTTAAATGTTTGTAAGTTTGTATGTCTTTTTATTGAAAATTAATAATTAATTTTCATTATACCTGTGGTAGCTGCCACCTTATCACATTGGTATGTAGCGGTCCATCTGATAATATGTTTGCTTCAACAGTGTTTATCAGCATATGCCAGAGAAGTCTACAGAGAGGGGCGGGCGGGCAGCATACAAATCTAATAAATAATAATAATAATAATAATAATAATAATAATAATAATAATAATAATAATAATAATAATAAAATAAAAAGTCAAGTCAAGAGGATTGCAAACCAGCATTGTGTCTTGCTACTAAGGCTTATTCAGGAACCTGACAGTGAAAACCACAGGGGGATCATCCAAAGAATGATATTCCTACAGGAGGAAGCATTTGGATCACCTTGAAATAAAATTCTATAGTGTTAATAACAAACCCATAAATACAGGAATTCATTTAAAAATACACACATCATGATCATTTTTAAAATCAGCAGTGCTTAATATTAAAATATATCTCTAGGGAATATTATGACCCAAGCAACTAGGTTGGCCAAATCTGTTGACCTTTTCATAGCACAAGTAGGTTGAGATGGTTTACCCCCTTCTACTTCAGATTCCTTTCTCAAAGGAACTAACCTCAAGGAATATTTGTAAGAATCCCTTACCTGCCAGGGCTGAAGACTTGAAGCCACTAACCTCTTCTTCCTTCTCCTCTTGGATCTGGAGGAATATGCAGCGTTCAAGGCATAGGCCAGAGTCTTAATGACACTATAAACACGGTGGTCATTTTTGTACTTGTATCTTGAGATACCTTCAGTCTCAAATGGTTCTTTCTGTGTGCATCTTTTTCGGACTTTGACAGAAAAGATGTACTTTGAAAAAGAGCAGTGAAAAGACCTGTTTTGAAATTGTGGTTCCACAAAGATAAATGGTTGAAAGGTATCACCATACCCTCTTTCCTGGATATAAAAGTGCCAAATACTATGAACATGTTCGTAAAACCTGTGACTTTTCTCTGGCAAGTGTCCAAAAAGTGTGATGATCCAGATTTTCCCTTCAACAGGTTGTGGCAGATCTTCAAGTGCAAAATGAACATGACGAATTCCATCCATCATGGTAGCAAAATCTGTAAAGAAAACAAAGACATTGACCTGTCTCCATTTACAGATAGCATCCCTGAAGGGTGCTGCAGGTACAGTTGTTGAGAATAGTTGTGATATAACAACACAAATTCCATTCCTCACAAGCATTGGAGTAAAAGTCTTCATGAAATTCTCCCCCTTCTCTGTTTCTGAAGCAAAGAGGCCAATCAAGGTCCATCTGAAATGGAGGAGCAGTCGGACAATGGCTGGGTATTGAATCCCATTTTTAGGAGCCATCCGGTAGAAATAAGGAAATTGTTTTTTGTCACTCAAAGCCTCTGAAACAAACGAACAAGTGATCTGAAAAAGCCATGAAGAATGTAGTGTTATATTTGGGGTAAGTTCAAGACCAAAATATTTGCTTTAAATAGATCCAACATATGAGAACATATGAGAACGGCTTATTGTTGATTAGCCATATCAAGATATAGAATATAAAACAGACAGCATTAACAACAAGTATAAGGATATGGGTGCCTCAATCCCTATCTCTTCACCACTGTGGATCCCTATCCCTAACCATGATACCTACAATAGCCATGGTGCAAAAGAGCTCTTGAATTCTATAGAGAGGATAGGGTGCAATCTATTGCTCACAAACCAACATTCCACTCATTTTACCCACAGATAAACACACGTACACCAACCTGTGGGACTTTGTAGATTCCTACTAAAGTTGACATCTGGATGGAGACGCCTCTTTTGTCTCCATCAATAAGAGCCAAAAGATTGTCTTTCCTTCCACAGCTATAGTTTGGGACATTGGCTTCTCCAGTAGAGAGTGTGTCCAGCAAAGCATCTGAAGTGGCAAGTGTGCTCAAATAGTTGTCATGGATGCTGTAACCAAGTGTGAGATTGTGCAGGAGCTGGGAATTCTTGTTGACTACTTGAATGACAAAAATGTAGGGTTGCATTCCTGCCAGATCAGTGTTTCTAATACTGTACAAATATGTTTATATTATCATCATGAACAATAAAAACAACCAAATAAACCAATACTGATCCAAAATGAAAGAAAATGATGTCATATATCACCATTTAATTTCCAAAAGTGTCGAGAAAATGGGATGGACATAGCTTTCATCTAGGATCAATAGTCACATATATATTTATTTGTACCAATGATGATTTCATAACTCCAATGAACATGATTCATTAAAGCAACAATAGGGTGGAATAAGTGAGCCATATAAACAATTCTAAAAATAAGTCATTCTTATTCTAAAAGGACAGGTAATTAGTACAATTTTCCAATAACTACATGAAATAAAAATTAGTATGAATAGGATGAACACATATTTTAGAAGATCTTCTGCATTCTGTGCACGTCTTTCTCAGGTTCTTTTAGGTTTTCTTCTGCCCCATCCTTACATTGAGTCTCGTATAATAGGAGAGCTTTATAAATCAAAATAAGTCACCAACATGCAACATAGAAACATAGAGGTCTGACGGCAGAAAAAGACCTCATGGTCCATCTAGTCTGCCCTTATACTATTTCCGGTATTTTATCTTAGGATGGATCTATGTTTAAATTCAGTTACTGTGTCATTTTTAAATTCAGTTACTGTGGATTTATCTACCACGTCTGCTGGAAGTTTGTTCCAAGGATCTACTACTCTTTCAGTAAAATAATATTTTCTCATGTTGCTTTTGATCTTTCCCCCAAATAACTTCAGATTGTGTGCCCTTGTTCTTGTGTTCACTTTCCTATTAAAACACTTTCTTCCTGCACCTTATTTAACCCTTTAACATATTTAAATGTTTCAATCATGTCCCCCCCTTTTCCTTCTGTCCTCCAGACTATACAGATGGAGTTCATGAAGTCTTTCCTGATATGTTTTATGCTTAAGACCTTCCACCATTCTTGTAGTTCGTCTTTGGACCCATTCAATTTTGTCAATGTCTTTTTGTAGGTGAGGTCTCCAGAACTGAACACAGCATTCCAAATGTGGTCTCACCAGCACTCTATATAGAGAGATCACAATCTCCCTCTTCCTGCTTGTTATACCTCTAGCTATGCAGCCAACATTTAGAAGTAATTGGAAAAACAACAAAGGAAGAGAAGTACTAGAAATGCAATTGGAGGGAATGCAACTCCATTACATTGAGTGACTTACAGAGGAGAGATATACCGAGCCCCATTAAATTGTAACAGTTCAAGAGGAGGATTTGTTGCAGTTTCAAACACAGTGATGATATAGTCTCCTGGCCCGTAATAGTTCCAGGGTTTTTCTCTGTCTGGCTGTTTCAAAATTGGGGGGCATTTGGTTGTAAGCCTCCCAAAATTTCTTTGGGTCAGTCCAAATATCAGAAGCAAAAGTAGGAGGTTCATTTCTCCTTTGGCAGAATCAATCCCTTCTGTTTCTAAATCACAAGAGTTAGAAAAATTCAAAGCATGTTCACAAAATGGAAAAGCAAATGACTTTCGTTATTCAGACAAGGACAACATAAGTTTCACCTAGAAAGGAGTGGAAGGTACATTCAACAGGCCAGTCTTTGCCTCCCCTAAATGTCATACATAACACTCAGGATGACCAGAGGCTGATGCAAGGGCTCTTCTGTGTTGCTTTAGTCTGAGTTTTACATGAAAGGCATTCATTGAAGAAGTAGCAGAAGATGTCACAAAGACTGGGATAGTAGTAATTACAATGAGAAGCAACAAGTCCTCTGGGGACCCTTAAGTTGTTCTGGGTCTCCATGTTCAGAAAGAAGGCTGGAGATTAGTACATTAGTGGAAAAAAAAATCAAAGATTTGACTTGGGGCTACTGTTTTGCAGTAGTTCTGGCCCTTTCTATTAGGAAACCTTAGAAAATGAACATTGGAGGATGAGAGTTCAAATCCCAGGGGAAAGACTTTGTTGAGCAGGATTATGATGATCAGGATTCTTTCACTGAAATGTCTGAATTAAAGAGACTTAATGATTGTTACAATGTATGCTTAGTCTGTAGCTCAATGGAGGCATGAGAGAAACCATGGATACGGTGCAATATTTATTTTATTTATTTATTTATTTATTTTGTCCAATACACAATGAGAGTTTTAGTGGGTATATATATATATGTGTGTGTGTGTGTGTGTGTGTGTGTGTGTAACATGTTTTTTTTTGCTGAATTTAAAAATTAAGGGAGACTAGGATAGATCTATTTCGGCCTTATTTTGGTCTCATCAGCTAGCCATACCCACTGGGACTTGAACCTGCAACCTTTGCCTTGTAAGGCAGAGAATTATCCTCTAGGCTACAGTATCCAATCCCTTCAGCTCTGTACCAGGGAAGGGTTACATATTTTTGTGTTGAATCACCCTGGTGTATTGAAGGAACATCACAGCTCCTTATTTGCCTCTCAGCCCAACCCAGTGCTATTTCCAAGGCAGTTAATTTTATTGATAGCCGGCAATTCTATCTGTACGTGTATATATATACACATATATATGACGGTCTTGATATATGCGGGTTTCTTCCCGTGTAGGATTTAGAAATTTCTGGCGACGTTTCGATGAGGTCCCACTCGTCATCTTCAGGCTGGTGCTTCTGTCCTTGTTCGCCCTAGGCAGGTATTGCGGACATAATTTGGGGACATGTGGCATTTTTTGTATTCATGCAGGTCATGCAGAATGCGGCCGCGAGAGCAATCATGGGCTTTCCTAGATATGCCCATGTCTCGTCAACACTCAATGGCTTGCACTGGCTGCCGATCAGTTTCTGGTCACAATTCAAAGTGTTGGTTATGACCTATAAAGCCCTACATGGCATCTGACCAGAATATCTTTGGGACCACCTTCTGCCGCACGAATCCCAGCGACCGATTAGGTCCCACAGAGTTGGCCTTCTCCGGGTCCCATCGACTAAACCAGTGTTTCCCAACCTTTTTTGAGCCGCGGCACATTATTCACATTTTCAAAATCCTGGGGAACATGGGGGGGGGGCGCAAAAAAGTTTGGACAAAAAAATCTCTCTTCCTCCCTTTCACTCTATTTCTCTTTCCTTCCCTCTTTCTCTCCCTCCCTCTTTCTCTCTCTCTCTCCACCCCTTTCTTTCTCGCTTCCTTCCTCTCTTTTTTGCTCTCTTTCTCCCTCCCTCCCCCCTCTTGCTGTCTCTTTCTTTCTTTCTCTTTCTCTCTCTCTCTCTCATTCTGTCTCTCTTGCTATCTCTTTCTTTCTCTCTTCCTTCCTTCCTCTTTCTTTTGCTCTTTCTCTCTCCCTCCTTCCCCCCTCTTGCTGTCTCTTTCTCTCTCTCATTCTTTCTCCCTTGCTCTCTTTCTCCTTTCCTCTCTCTTTTGCTCTCTTTCTCTCTCCCTCCTTCCCCCTCTTTTTCTCTCCCTCCTTCCCCCTATTGCTGTCTCTCTCTTTCTTTCTCTTTCTCTCTCATTCTGTCTCTCTTGCTATCTCTTTCTCTCTTCCTTCCTTCCTTCCTCTCTCTTTTGCTCTCTTTCTCTCTCCCTCCTTCCCCCTTCTTGCTCTCTCTCTCTCTTTCTTTCTCTTTCTCTCTCATTATGTCTCTCTTGCTATCTCTTTCTTTCTCTCTTCTTTCCTTTCTCTCTCTTTTGCTCTCTTTCTCTCTCACTCCTTCCCCCCTCTTGCTGTCTCTCTCTCTCTCTTTCTTTCTCTTTCTCTCTCATTCTGTCTCTCTTGCTAAATCTTTCTCTCTCTCTTCTTTCCTTCCTCTCTCTTTTGCTCTCTTTCTCTTTCCCTCCTTCCCCCCTCTTGCTGTCTCTCTCTCTTTCTTTCTCTTTTTCTCTCATTCTGTCTCTCTTGCTAAATCTTTCTCTCTCTCCCTTCCTTCCTCTCTCTTTTGCTCTCTTTCTCCCTCCCTCCTTCCCCCCTCTTGCTGTCTCTTTCTTTCTTTCTCTCTCTCTCTCTCATTCTGTCTCTCTCTCTTTCTCTCTCTTCCTTTCTTTCTCTCTCTTGTTCTCTCTCTTCCTTTCTTCTCTGTGGAGGCCGGCAAGGCTTTTTCTTATTTTAAATGTTCCGGGTCGGCTGGCTGGGGGATGGGGCACGCGCGCGCACACCCCCCCGACGTTCCAAAGAATCTTCACCGACCTCCGCTGTGAGAAGGTTTTCTCTGAGCGCTCGCCGCTGCTGCAGCCACCGCTGCAGGAGGAGCTGGAGAAAGGGGCGGATCGGGCGAGCATCAGTGGTGAGAAGCCAGGGGCGCGAGGGGGCCGGAGGCACTGGGGGGTGGGGGCGGTCGCGGCACCAGCCTCCACACTTCCGTCGCTCCTCACCCCAAACTCCAATGCCTGGCTCCTTGTGCGGCACTGGAAAAGGGTGCTGCGTTGCCGGCTACTTCCTGGTGCCGCCGGGGAATCTCCAGCTGGGTAGGGCATTGCCGGTGCCTCTGACCTGGAGCTCCCGCTCGCAGCCGCCACCCCGGCTACTGTCCGATGATGCTGCTGCCAGCGCTCTCCCGCAGGGCCCCAAAGGAGGTGGAAAGAATGAAGCTCAGCTTCCGATCTCGGAAGCTGAGCTTCGCGGCACACCTGACCATGTCTTGCGGCACACTAGTGTGCTGCGGCACACTGGTTGAAAAACACTGGACTAAACAATGTCATTTGGTGGGCCCCAGGGGAAGAGCCTTCTCTGTGGTGGCCCCGGCCCTTTGGAACCAACTCCCCCCCGGAGATTAGAATTGCCCCCACCCTCCCTGTTTTTCGTAAACTACTCAAGACTCACTTATACCACCAGGCATGGGGGAGTTGAGACACCTTTCCCCCAGGCTCTTTTATACTTTGTTTTATGTTTGGTATGAATGTGTTGTTTGGTTTTTTAAATAATGATAGGGTTTTATATGTTTTTTAATATTAGATTTGTTCTACTATAATATTGTTTCTATTATTGTTGTGAGATGCCCTGAGTCTTCGGAGAGGGGCGGCATACAAATCAAATAAATTATTATTATTATTATTATTATTATTAATAGCACCAGAACTCATCTTTATCTACATTCCTGAGATAAAGACTCAAAGTCAATTACTGAAACATAGTTCTGCTCACCAATCGCATTGCTAATACAGTGTGCAGCAGAGATGATAATTTTGCAACAGAAATCGAGCTTCATTCCAGCACACCCTCAGTTTCATGTCTCTTCCAAAGAATGAACGTTGATACTCCATCCCCATTTCCCACAATCCCATTCCTTTATAATGCCTGGAAGTGACATCCCACCTCAAGGAGCTAAGGCTGTGAATTAATACCTTTTACTTTGGATCTCCTCTCACCTTTGAATCATTCTTCTATAGCGAGGATTTATCCTATTGTTTTCCACTAACATGTCTTCCTCATTGTCTGACTGGGACCATTCTCCCAATGTCCCATCAGCTCCCTCAAGTTCGCCCAAGTCACTTTCTGCCTCACTCTTGCTCTCAGCTTCCTTTGACAACCCGCCTGACCTGAGGTGGACGAGGAGCACTCACAACATTCAGGATTGTATTTTCCCCTTCCCTCCCACTCAGTTTAGAATAGAATAGAATAGAATTGTATTGGCCAAGTGTGATTGGACACACAAGGAATTTGTCTTAGTGCATATGCTCTCAGCGTACATAAAATAAAATGTACATTTGTCAAGAATCATGTGGTACAACACAATGATTTTCATAGGGGTCAAATAAGCAATAAAGAAGCAATATTAATAAAAATCTTAGGATATAAGCAACAAGTTACAGTCATACAGTCAACATGGGAGGAAATGGGTGAAAGGAATGATGAGAAAAACTAGTAGAATAGAAGTGCAGATTTAGTAGAAGTGTTGAGGGAATTATTTCTTTAGTAGAGTGATGGCATTCGGAAAAAAACTGTTCTTGTGTCTAGTTGTCTTGGTGTGCAGTGCTCTGTAGCGACGTTTTGAGGGTAGGAGTTGAAACAATTTGTGTACAGGATGTGAGGGGTCAGTAAATATTTTCCCCGCCCTCTTTTTGACTCGTACAGTATACAGGTCCTCAATGGAAGGCAGGTTGGCAGCAATTGTTTTTTCTGCAGTTCTGATTATCATCTGAAGTCTGTGTCGGTCCTGTTGGGTTACAGCACCAAACTGACAGTTATAGAGGTGCAGATGACAGACTCAATGATTCCTCATTGGCAGTTTGATAAGCATTATGGTTCGAAAGAAGCAAAATGGTTCAAATCTTGACAGTAATAGGTATCCATCAAAAGTTCCTTAAAATTCATCAGTTTCTGCTGATTTATTGAAGATTATGTGTAACTTAGATGAACAACCCTTAATATGCATGGGAAGTGCACTTGATTTGAGTTGCCAGAAGTGAGATGTGCGGTAAACAAATATAACAAATAAACTCTCTACTCTGGGTGAATTTTCTAAAATGCTAATGTTTTACCTCTGGACTTTTACCTGGATAGTCTTGTCCACAGCTAAGCTAAATGCCATGTTACCTTTCCCTTTTCTGTAATGGGTCTACATACAAGTTGCTTCAGCACAGTAAGAAAGCAATATGCAGTAAGGGATGGCATTCAAATCAAATCAAATCAAATCAAATCAAATCAAATCAAATCAAATCAAATCAAATCAAATCAAATCAAATCAAATCAAATCAAATCAAATCAAATCAAATCAAATCAAATCAAATCAAATCAAATCAAATCAAATCAAATCAAATCAAATCAAATCAAATCAAATCAAATCAAATCAAATCAAATCAAATCAAATCAAATCAAATCAAATCAAATCAAATCAAATCAAATCAAATCAAATCAAATCAAATCAAATCAAATCAAATCAAATCATTCCAGCTTCTTATGTATGAAGAACTTTGGGTCAGTTCTCTTAGCTCTTTGCTAACAGATGACAGAGCAGGTACTGACTGACTGCTAATTTCAGCAAGAGCACAAATAGATCAATCAAGATGGGATAGCTTTGGTTGAAGATAATTCATAATTGACTTCCACAAGCCCTTAGGTTTGCTAATATATTGCTATTGAGATAATTAGCAGTAACCTTATATGGACTTTTTATTGAAATTATAAAATAATAAATTGATTATTTCTGGTCCACGAGAAGAGCCTTTTCTTCCAAGGCTCTTTCTGTCTAGGATATCATATCCACCACATGTGTGTCCACACCCACACTTTGGACTTTCTATAATAATCTGAAAATCTGGCTCTGTCATTGGCCTACTACCCCAATAAGGGTGCACCATTTTGGAGGTAGCTATTGAATTAGGAAAGACCCCATTTCTCATACACATGTTCCCCTCCTCCTCTCCTATAAATAGTATTTATTTCTTATTGAGATTAATTATTATTTTAATGTGTATAGTCTGTGTGTTTAATGTGTTTATTCTGTATAGTCTGGAGGACAGAAGTAAAAGGGGGGACATGATCAAAACATTTAAATATGTGAAAGGGTTAAATAAGGTCCAGGAGGGAAGTGTTTTTAATAGGAAAGTGAACACAAGAACAAGGGGACACAATCTGAAGTTAGTTGGGGGAAAGATCAAAAGCAACATGAGAAAATATTATTTTACTGAAAGAGTAGTAGATCCTTGGAACAAACTTCCAGCAGACGTGGTTGGTAAATCCACAGTAACTGAATTTAAACATGCCTGGGATAAACATATATCCATTGTAAGATAAAATACAGGAAATAGTATAAGGGCAGACTAGATGGACCATGAGGTCTTTTTCTGCCGTCAGACTTCTATGTTTCTATGTTTACTAGTTTCAATGTTTGTAAGATGCTCAGAGTTCTTTGTGGACAAGGTGGATGGAAAATAAATTTAATACAAAATAAATTAATAATTGAATCTAGATAGGAATCAATAAATATCAAGCACAATAGAAACCATAATCATTTTATTCATTTTATTTTTCAAACTTTTCAGCACAACTAGTATAAATTAAGTCCACGCAGGATTCAAACTGATTACAATCATGCATGCAAGTATTTAGGTCTGGTTGTGTCCTAAATCTCTGAAAAAATAATTTATGGAATTGTAAGTAAAGGATAAAATAAAGCAAAATAAGAAAACCAAGCAAAATTCTTGGGAACAAGAAACTTGGATCAAGTCTTTGTTATATAGAATAAAATAAAATATTTTGAGGTCAAGAGGATCAAGTGCTTTCTTTGGCTAAGAGACCAATCTAATCTCAAGTTTTCTTCTTTCTTTCCTGCATTGAACTGTCTCAGAGGTTGTTGTACCACTTCTTGGTGACTTTTTACAATGGGGCCATTCTTATTGACTCATATTCAGAAAGGAAGATGGAAGAGTGATGAATCAACATTAAAGGCATGAAACTTCCTAAGAGGTCAGTCAGGGGTGTGCATATGTTTCTCTCTTACTAGTATCATATAAATAAAAATTGTTATATCTTTGTATACTTCCAATACATAATTGACAAAACAATAAACAAACAAACAAATAAACTAACTAACTAACAAACTCTGAGGTCGCATCAGATCCATGATGTAACCCAACATCTATGGAAATAAGTAGTAGGTCATGCAGAGTGTTTCAGTTGAGGGACACCAGCATGTTCTTGACAATCAGCTCTACTGTCCTCACCTACTGTACCTTTGAGAATGAGTCAGAGAGGGAAGGATGGTATAGAAACATAGAAACATAGAAACATAGAAGTCTGACGGCAGAAAAAGACCTCATGGTCCATCTAGTCTGCCCTTATACTATTTTCTGTATTTTATCTTAGGATGGATATATGTTTATCCCAGGCATGTTTAAATTCAGTTACTGTGACTGTATCTACTACGTCTGCTGGAAGTTTGTTCCAAAGATCTACTACTCTTTCAGTAAAATAATATTTTCTCATGTTGCTTTTGATCTTTCCCCCAACTAACTTCAGATTGTGTCCCCTTGTTCTTGTGTTCACTTTCCTATTAAAAACACTTCCCTCCTGAACCTTATTTAACCCTTTGACATATTTAAATGTTTCGATCATGTCCCCCCTTTTCCTTCTGTCCTCCAGACTATACAGATTGAGTTCATTAAGTCTTTCCTGATACGTTTTATGCTTAAGACCTTCCACCATTCTTGTAGCCCGTCTTTGGACCCGTTCAATTTTGTCAATATCTTTTTGTAGGTGAGGTCTCCAGAACTGAACACAGTATTCCAAATGTGGTCTCACCAGCACTCTATATAGCGGGATCACAATCTCCCTCTTCCTGCTTGTTATACCTCTAGCTATGCAGCCAAGCATTCTACTGGCTTTCCCTAGTGCCTGACTGCACTGTTCACCCATTTTGAGACTGTCAGAAATTTACTAGTATCATAAATAAAGACTGTTATATCTTTGTATACTTCCAATACGTAATTGACAATACAATAAAGAAACAAATAAACAAACTAACATACTCTGAGGTCCCATAAGATCTATGATGTAACCCAACATCAATGGAAATAAGTAGTAGGTCATGCAGAGTGTTTCAGCTGAGGGACACCAGCATGTTGTTAACCTTAATCTAGAGTTGTTAACCTGATCCTACGCAGCTTCTGCTCAGGCAATCTCACACTACTCAGAAGAGCCTACAAAACTTTTGCCAGACCCATCCTAGACTACTGCTCATCTGTCTGGAACCCATACCACATCTCAGACATCAACACCCTTGAAAATGTCCACAGATATTTCACCAGAAGAGCCCTTCACTCCTCCACTCGAAACAGAATATTCTACGAAAATAGACTAACAATCCTGGGCCTAGAAAGCCTAGAACTACGGCACCTAAAACACGATTTGAGTATTGCCCACAAGATTATATGCTGCAACGTCCTACCAGTCAATGACTACTTCAGCTTCAACTGCAATAACACAAGAGCATGCAACAGATTCAAACTTAATACAAACCGCTCCGAACTTGACTGTAAAAAATATGATTTCAACAATCGAGTTATCGAAGTGTGGAACTCATTATCGGACTCAATTGTGTCAACCCCTAACCCCCAACACTTCTCCCTTAGACTCTCCACGATTGACCTCTCCAGGTTCCTAAGAGGCCAGTAAGGGACGTACATAAGTGCACTGGTGTGCCTTTCGTCCCCTGTCCAATTGTCTTTCCTTTCTCTCAATTATCATATATATTTTCTTTCTTTCATATATCCTCTGCTCTAAGTTCACTTTACTCTTATATATATTACTACATGTCTATTTTTCTTCCTATTTATTTCTGTATTGGACAAATTAATGAATGAATTAATGAATGAATGAATGAATGAATGAATGAATTAATTAATTAATTAATTAATTGATTAATTAATTAATTGATTAATTGATTAATTGATTAATTGATTAATTGATTAATTGATTAATTGATTAATTGATTAATTAATGAATTAATGAATTAATGAATTAATGAATTAATGAATTAATGAATTAATGAATTAATGAATTAATGAATTAATGAATTAATGAATTAATGAATTAATCAATTAATGAATTAATGAATTAATCAATTAATCAATTAATCAATTAATCAATTAATCAATTAATCAATTAATCAATTAATCAATTAATCAATTAATCAATTAATCAATTAATCAATTAATCAATTAATCAATTAATCAATTAATCAATTAATCAATTAATCAATTAATCAATTAATCAATTAATTAACGAATTAACGAATTAATGAATTAATGAATTAATGAATGAATTAATTAATGAATTAATGAATGAGTTAATGAATGAATGAATGAATGAATGAATGAATGAATGAATTAATGAATGAATGAATGAATGAATGAATGAATGAATGAATTAATTAATTAATGAATGAATGAATGAATGAATTAATTAATGAATTAATTAATTAATTAATTAATTAATTAATTAATGAATTAATTAATTAATTAATTAATTAATGAATTAATTAATTAATTAATTAATTAATTAATGAATTAATGAATTAATTAATTCATTAATTAATTAATCCATTAATGAATTCATTAATTCATTCATTAATTCATTCATTAATTCATTAATTCATTCATTCATTAATTCATTAATTAATTAATGAATTTTATTAATGAATGAATTAATGAATGAATTAATGAATTAATGAATGAATTAATGAATGAATTAATGAATGAATTAATGAATGAGTTAATGAATGAATTAATGAATTAATTAATGAATTAATTAATGAATTAATTAATGAATTAATTAATTAATTAATGAATTAATTAATGAATTAATTAATTAATTGATTGTTCTTGACAATCAGCTCTACTGTCCTCACCTACTGTACCTTTGAGAATGAGTCAGAGAGGGAAGGATGCTATGCTAAGAAGTTCCACATATATCCAATTTTTGGCAGTAGAATCCTTTCCCTTTTATTATACGCTGAGTGTTTCATTGCTTCTTCTGTCATTCCCTGGCTGCATGGCAATTTAATTATTTTTGCTTTACTCATAGAAAGTAAAATAGTGTATTTTAATTTAATTATTCTTACACTTATTTTTCATACACCTGAGCTTAAGAAATTGTTTCGCTATCAGTTCCCTACTTTTATCTTTAGATGCTCCTTAGTGTTTAGATCTGGTCTCAAGATGATAATATAGCACTTGGGGAAGAAGATGCATACCAGGAGACTAGCACTTGAGGCCAAGATGGAGAAGACCTGAACAGACACCATGGACTTTCCTTTGGTGCTCAGGTAGGTGGGTAGGAAGGAGACCCAAACGCTGCAGAAGACTAGCATGCTGAAGGTGAACAACTTGGCTTCATTGAAAGCTCCGGGGAGATTCCTGGCCAGGAAAGCTACAGTGAAGCAAATGACAGCCAGGAAACACATGTAGCCAAGGACAACATAAAACAAGGTGACAGAGCCTTCATTGCATTGAAAGATGATCTCTGCAGGCTGGGACTGCAGGTCAGAGTCAGGAAATGGGGGAGAAAATCCAAGCCACGTGGCACAGATGAAAATTTGGCCAGCAGCACCAGAAAGGATGATGGAGTTGGCCAAGCTCTTCCCCAACCATCTTCTCACTTTGTTCCCTGGTTTTGTGGCAAGGAATGCCAGCACGACTGTGATTGTTTTGGCCAACACAGAAGACACAGCTACTGAGAAGACAATGCTGAATACTGTTTGTCGGAGAAGACAGGTGGCTTTCCTTGGTTGGCCAATGAAGAGAAAAGAAGACAAGAAGCAAAGGAGTAGGGAGACCAGGAGGATGAAGGAGAGATCCCGGTTGTTGGCTTTGACAATGGGACTTTCTAAGTATTTAATGAATATGATTAAAACAAAGCCTGTCATTAGCAAGAAGAATAGAGCAATGGAGACGAGAATAATGCCCAGATGTTCCTCATAGGACAGGAAAGTTATTCTTTTGTGGATACATTGGACTCTGTTTTCAGTTGGATATTGGTCATTTGGACACTTTGTACATTTTTCAGTATCTGTGGAAAGAGAAAGTAATGTTTCTTTTATGCACCAATCCTTTGTTCTAAATTATTCCTCTATTAGTTCAATGCACATTATAAAAAGAAAAGGAGACGGGGCCAAGGGCCTGAACTCTGTTCTCAAACAATACCAACTGAAACTAGCTGTGAAGAAGGGAAACATTGATAAAGTGTGCCTCTCATTCCCAATCCCCAATGTTGTTCCAGAAATATATCTTTGTTGATGGAAAAATATATATATATATATTTTTCAATAAATTTTATTAGTTTTCATAAAATAGACAAACAGACATACCAACATTTAACATAAAAAAAATGGGGTCATAATTTCCCCGCTTATCTCAAAAGTATAAATTTGAATATAGAAAAAAGAATACATATTCAAATACAATTCATTGTTATAGATGTTAAAAAAATAATTTGTTAAATTTCACATTAAAATTTTTCACATTTAGACTAATACTAATATAAATTCAAAATTCTTCTCATAATAATTCTTCATATATAACCTAATACTGATATATTTCTAAAAACAAACTTATTCTATCTAATACTATTATAACTCATAAATCATGCTTTTACCAAAATAATTTACACATTCATTTATTTATTTATCATATTACTGTTTCTTCTTATTTAGTCATATATAAACTTTGTTCCATGTTTCATAAAATTCCGTATCTTCTTGATCATTTAAGCATCTTGTCATCATATCCATTTCGGCGCAGTCTAATATTTTTATAATAACTTCTTCTTCTTTGGGGATATCCTCCCCTTTCCACTTTTGCGCATATATAATCCTAGCCGCAGTTAAGATATGTATAACTAAATATAAAATTTCTTTCTTGTAAATTTGATTTGTGATTCCTAATAAATAGAGTTCCGGGGTTGCTTCTATATCCTGCTTCACTATTTCTTTTATCATTTTTCTATCATTTTCCAATAGAGTCTAGCTTTGCTACACATCCACCATTGATGGTAGTAAGTCCCTATTTCCTTTTTACATTTCCAACACAACGGTGAAGTTTTAGGAAACATTTTTGCTATCCTATTTGGTGGGAGGTGCCATCTATAAAACATTTTAATTTGGTTCTCTTTTAGGGACACCAATTTTGTCATTTTCCAATTCCCAATCCAGACTTTCTCCCATGTATCTATATCTATTTCTTTTCCAACATTTTTGCACCAACTTATCATGTTGTCCTTTAAAGTCAAATCTTTCTTCTTATGGGCGATCAAATATTTATAAATTTTCCCTATTGTTTTGGTTTGATTGATAGTTATTAAATTACTTAATAAATTTTTGTTCTTGCTAAAAATATAGAGCATACTATCTTTCTGATATCTAGAACGGTAAAAAAAAAAAAAATATTTTGAGAGATCCAGAAAGTACAATATGGTAACCCATATCCTGAGCAAGTTTCCCAACAAACTATACTAAAAATGTTCCACAGTGTATGAATGTTTGTTTGATATGGTTGGAATCCATGAAGAGACCCCTGGGAAAGGGATTGGCTACTTCCTCCTTCAGGATAGTTCTTGATACCACCCCTTCCTGGAAAAAGACATTATCTGCTTCAAGTTGAGATGAACTCCAACATGTAAGGTTTTCGGGAAATTCCTTAAAATGTAATTTGTTCAACAGAGTTTCTTTTATTATTATTATTATTATTATTATTATTATTATTATTATTATTAATTGGATTTGTATGCCGCCCCTCGCCCGCAGACTCGGGGTGGCTAACAACAGCAGTAAAACAGTACAACAAAATCCAATACTAAAAAACAGTTAAAAACCCATTATATAAAAACCAGTCATACATACAAACATACCATGCATAAAATTGTAAAGGCCTAGGGGGAAAGTGTATCTTAGTTCCCCCATGCCTGGCAACAGAGGTGCGTTTTAAGCAGCTTACGAAAGGCAAGGAGGGTGGGGGCAATTCTAATCTCTGGGGGGAGTTGGTTCCAGAGGGTCGGGGCCGCCACAGAGAAGGCTCTTCCTCTTTAACCCACCTCTGCCGTCAGAAGGCTCTTCCTCTTTAACCCACCTCTGCCATCAGGCATGGGGGAACTGAGATATCTCCCCTTGCCTATGTAGTTTTATGTATGATATGATTGTGGGTATGTTCTTATATACTGGGTTTTTTTAGATTTTTAATGTAAAATTGCTATTTTAGATTATAAATATTAGATTTGTTACCATGTATTGTTTTTTATCACTGCTGTGAGCCGCCCTGAATCTGCAGAGAGGGGCAGCATACAAATCTAATAAATAAATAAATAAATAAATAAAATAATAGCCATGTAGGAACAAATGACACAATAAAGGACCAGAAAACAATAACAAGTGTCTATGAGCAACTTGGCAGGAAAGTCAAAGCAATAGGCGTGCAAGTAGTCTTCTCATCTGTACTTCCAACAAGAGGATCAGGCACAAGAAGGGCAGACAAGAAATAATGGGTGGAAACTGACCAAGGAGAGATTGAAGCTGGAAATAAGGAGAAATTTCCTGACAGTGAGAGCAATCAAGCAGTGGCACAGCTCTGCCTGTGGAGATTGTGAAAATTCCAAGACCTGAGATGTTCAAGAGGAGATTGGACAGACATTTATCTGAAATGGTGTAGGGACTCCCTGTTGTTGGAAGGTCTAGATGACCTTCCAACAACAACAATGATGGAGGAGGAAGAGGAGTTGTTTCTGTGCGAAAGTTGCATAAAATCTTAATTTTTCCACTCTTACAATCTTTCATTGGTTTCATTGATGTAATTTGGGTTTCTAAAATATTTTATTGTTGGTTTTAGCGAATGCCAAAGTTCCAAATTGACTAATAGAAGAGAGATTGTCTCTGGCTAAAATGTCCACCATGTCTTTCATGCCTCATCTAAAAGATCTTTTTCTTATTCCTCTTATTCTGGAATCAATTGTGGAATATAAAAAGCAACAACAAAATATTTAAGCTTATATATGTTTTTAACATTCACTTTAGAAACATAGAAACATAGAAGTCTGACGGCAGAAAAAGACCTCATGGTCCATCTAGTCTGCCCTTATACTATTTTCTGTATTTTATCTTAGGATGGATATATGTTTATCCCAGGCATGTTTAAATTCAGTTACTGTGGATTTATCTACCACGTCTGCTGGAAGTTTGCTCCAAGGATCTACTACTCTTTCAGTAAAATAATATTTTCTCATGTTGATTTTGATCTTTCCCCCTACTAAATTCAGATTGTGTCCCCTTGTTCTTCTGTTCACTTTCCTATTAAAAACACTTCCCTCCTGGACCTTATTTAACCCTTTAATATATTTAAATATTTCGATCATGTCCCCCCTTTTCCTTCTGTCCTCCAGACTATACAGATTAAGTTCGTTAAGTCTTTCCTGATATGTTTTATGGTTAAGACCTTCCACCATTCTTGTAGCCCGTCTTTGGACCCGTTCAATTTTGTCAATATCTTTTTGTAGGTGAGGTCTCCAGAACTGAACACAGTATTCCAAATGGGGTCTCACCAGCGCTCTATACAGCGGGATCACAATCTCCCTCTTCCTGCTTGTTATACCTCTAGCTATGCAGCCAAGCATCCTACTTGCTTTCCCTACCGCCTGACTGCACTGCTCACCCATTTTGAGACTGTCAGAAATCACTACCCCTAAATCCTTTTCTTCTGAAGTATTTGCTAACACAGAACTGCCAATACAATACTCAGATTGAGGATTCCTTTTCCCCAAGTGCATTATTTTACATTTGGAAACATTAAACTGCAATTTCCATTGCTTTGACCATTTATCTAGTAAAGCTAAATCATTTACCATATTACAGACGCCTCCAGGAATATCAACCCTATTGCACACTTTAGAGTCATCGGCAAATAGGCAAACCTTCCCTACCAAACCTTCCCCTATGTCACTCACAAACATATTAAAAAGAATAGGGCCCAGAACAGACCCTTGTGGCACACCGCTTGTAACCTGACTCTGCTCAGAATACTCGCCGTTAACCATAACTCTTTGATGTCTACGCTTGAGCCAGCTGCAAATCCATTGAACTATCCAGGGATTAAGTCCAATCTTCACTAATTTATCTATCAGCTCTTTATGTGGAACCGTATCAAAGGCTTTGCTGAAGTCCAGGTAGGCAATATCCATGGCACCACCTTCATCCAACACCTTTGTGACATAGTCAAAGAAATCAATGAGATTAGTCTGACATGATTTGCCTTCAGTAAAGCCATGCTGATTTGGGTCCAATAAGTTTTTGTTTTTTAGGTGCTGATTTATCCTCTTTTTGAATAGAGTCTCCATCATTTTAACTACAACTGATGTCAAGCTAACTGGCCTGTAGTTACCAGGTTCTTCTCTACAGCCCTTTTTGTGGATAGGCACAACACTGGCCATTCTCCAATCCTCAGGAACTTCTCCTGTTAACAGGGATTGGTTAAACAAATCAGTCAGGGGGGTAGCAAGGACAGATCTGAGTTCTTTAAGAACTCTGGGGTGGATGCCATCTGGACCCATTGCCTTATTTATCTTTAATCGTTCAAGTTCTTCTAAGACATCGGCTTCTAAGATCACTGGAGCTGAATCCGTACAGCTGGAAGCAATGCTATATCCCTCTACAGTATTATTTTGTAGGGTGTCTTTTGAGAAAACTGAACAGAAGTAGCTATTGAAATGGTCAGCGATCTCCTTATTCCCATTAATGCATGTATTATTCCCGGTACTAAGCTTCGTGATGCCACAGTTTTTCTTCTTCTTATCACTAATATATCTGAAGAAGGTTTTATCCCCCTTCTTTACAGATTTGGCAATTTCTTCCTCTTTTGAAGCTTTAGCAGCATATATTATCTGTTCGCCTCCTTCTGTCTCATTTTATACACCTCCCTATCAGCTATACTTCCAGACTCTTTATACCTCCTATAGGCAGCCTTTTTTTCATTGACTATAGCCCTTACATCATTGCTAAACCATAGCGGTTTCTTCTTCCTTTTACCTTTAGTTATTTGTCTTACATACAGTCCAGTGGCTTTTAAGATGGCCTTTTTTAATACAGTCCACTGGGTTCTCGCTCCTGCCATTTTATCCCTCCCCTTTAATTCATTATCTAAATATTCCCCCATTGCATTAAAATTTGTTTTTCTGAAATCCAATACTTTAGTTGCATTATAGGATTGCTCACAATGAGTTTTTACATCAAACCACAAACATAGATGGTCACTGCAACCTAAATTTTCTCCCACCTTGACCTCTGAAACCCAATTCCCATTCGTAAAAACTAAATCTAGAATATTCTCCCCTCTAGTTGGTGTCTTAACCAGCTGTGCCAGAGCTGCTCCTGTAAAGGCCTCTACTATATTCTTACTTTTGCATGTAAGGGCACTGGGGATATTCCAGTCAACGTCAGGCATGTTGAAATCATCCATAACCACAATATCTCCCTTTACTGCCATTTGGGTAATTTCATCCACCATCTTGTTGTCATATTCCTCAGATTGCCCTGGAGGCCTATAGATCACCCCAATTCTAATGACAGAGCCTTCTTTATTTTGCATGCAAATCCAGAGAGTCTCCAGATCTTGACATGTATTTTGAATTAGTGTTGTTTTTAGACTTTCTTTAACATAAATGGCTACTCCACCTCCCCTTCTCTCTATTCTATCCTTCCTATACAGTGTATATCCTGGTATGGATATTTCCCATTCATTAGAATCCTTAAACCATGTCTCAGTTATGGCAACCAGATCCAAATTATCTCTAGATATTATGTCCATTAACTCACAGAGCTTGTTGCTCAAGCTTCGAGCATTTGTGCACATTACCCAAAGAACATTATTTTCATTATTAGTTTGCCCCTTATCATCATCAACTACATCTATTTTATTTGCAGCTCCCTTTTCATAAGCTTCCAAAAACTGATTTATCCTCATTGGTCGGGGACAGAAATCACCCACATCAGTTACATCTCTGTCCCCTTTACCTAGTTTAAATGCCTGTCCAAAAAAGTTCTGAATTCCTCACCGAGCACCTGGGTACCTCTGTATGATGGATGCAAACCATCCCTTTTAAACAACTCCCTATTAGACCACCTACTGACATCATGACTTACATAGCCAAAACCTTCAGCTTTACACCACTGCCTTAACCACACATTAAACTCTCTGATACACGTTGTTTTATCCTCTTGGCCACAAACCGGTAACACCTCTGAGAAAGTCACTGAATCAGTTATTTTACCCAGCTCCACACTTAGACATTGAAAATCTCTTTTTACTACATTAACATTTCTCTGGGACAAATCATTTGTGCCAAGATGCACCACCACATCAACGTTATTACCTTTACTCACAGCCTTGACAATGTTTGTAATCCGCCTCCTGTCCCTGCTGGCAGTGGCCCCTGGGAGACACCTCATCTCCTTCACCACATCCTTACTCTGTCCCAAATCAACACCTCTAACAGCCGAATCACCCACAAGAAAATGTGTCCTCTTTGATCAAGATCTCTGTGTGCCTCCAGTATCCTGTCCTCCAGAATCACCTACCTTCATGAGTGGAGATGGTCCCCTCTGGACAAGGAACACAGTCATAACAGCAAACTGGTTCTCCTTCTCGAGCCCGCTTGACAAATCCAGGAGGACAATTTTCTACACATATAGATTGAGGTAGAGACTAAGTAGGAAAATAGGGAATGGCAAAGAAAATATATTTGGGCTGACTACTCCATAGGAAATAGAGGTCAACAAGAACATTTATAAAGTAGACTATGGGGTTTTGTTTAGATAGATATGAAATTTCTAATTAGTTTCAAATGTATGTATGAGATATGACTACTGGCAAATTCTTTATTTATTTCCTCTCTTTAGTTTTGACAGATCAGATTGCAGGAAAAAGACTTTTATATTTAACAAAGTCAGGAAGAATGGAATAGAGAAAAGATTTAAGCATTGTGACAAACAACTGACTCCTTCTCATAGCTGCTTAAAATCCATGTCTCCATTCTTTATACATATTTCTAGAATTGTCTATATAAATAGTCTACATTTGTAAATAGAGGAAATAGTTTCATATTTGTTCATTGTTCATTGAGAATGTAATTATGATGTGCTTTTTAACATTTTAAACCATACACTAAATAAATAAATTGTCCCAACCATTCTGTTCTTAATTCCAAAGATGATTTCTTACTGGGAGAAAAAGGAACTCCCTCGAGTGTTTATTCAATATTGTTGGATTCAGTTAAAATCTGAATTCAGGCACTGGTCAACACAATTGCTTTCTTCTTTGCTATTAGAGCACATGGAATAATTGAACCTGAGGGTATTAGCAAGACAATCTCCAGTACTTGTGGATTGCTCTTTAGAGATCCTAATAGCAGACTGGGGTGGCATGATCTGTGTACTAATCTCCCAGCACCTCAATCTGGATATAATTTGTAAAATCCTTACTGGATGAAGGATTGCACACTTGTGGTGAACAACGGTTCTTTATTAACAATGAGTAACGGTTACAGAAATAAGCAAAAGACAACGTGGCCGTGCCTGGCAGGTATATATATGCCGGGCTGCCAGGCTCAGCCAACCAATCACATTATAGTATTCTCCCGCCCAAGGAATATGGGGCGGATACAAGGCTTAACCATCCTCAGGACATAACACTCCTTCCCACCTGGTTGGTGCACACAAAATCCTCTAAATAAGCGGGACGCTTGTGTGACCTTGTGTGACAGCAAGGTTCGGCCCCTGATAGGGGCAAGGATGATTCTGTTTCTGTAGACAATGGTTGTGGTTGATCTTCTGTGTGTATTTCCTGGTGTAATGGTTGCGGTATTGGTCTTTGATACTGATTGTCCAGGGAGGAAGTGATCTCTGTATAGTTGGATGGTGTGGTGCAGGTTGACGGAATGGATGGTGATTGTAACGCCGGCGTGGCAGCTTCTAAGATTTGGCGTCGCAGTTGGTCTATGTGCCGATGCCAGGTCCGTCCGTCACTTAGTTGGACCCTATAAGAACAAGGGCCTGTTACTTCAGAAATCCAACCTGGCTCCCAACGGTGTTCTCCTCCCCCATAGTTTCGTGCATACACCAGATCTCCTTGGAAAAATGTTCTTGTGAAATTTGGTGTTTCCCTGTCTGTATTGGGAGTATATGTGGGGTGAATACTATCTAACCTAGTACGCAGGCGTCGGCCCATAAGTGCCTCCGCTGGGCTCCTGCCTGTGGTGGGGCAGGGAGTTGAATGCTGAGTTATTAAATAAAGATTTACTTTGTTCCTCCAGTCCAACCCTTTGAGGTGGCCAAGGGCCTCTTTAGTAGATCTCACGGCCCATTCTGCCCTGCTGTTGCTACTAGGGTGCCAAGGGGCTGTTAAAATTTGTCTGATTCCTAAGGCGGCTAAAAATACCTGGAATTGTGAGGATGTGAACTGGGGTCCATTGTCGGTTACCAACTGGTCGGGTAACCCATGCGTGGAAAAATGTCGAGATAGCACGTTAATTACACTCTCTGATGTCGTGGATTGTAGTATGTCTACTTCTACCCAGCCTGAATAAGCGTCTACTAGTACCATAAACTGATGACTATGGAAAGGGCCAGCCAGGTCGAGGTGGATTCTGGACCATGGCCCTCTAGGTATTTCCCACTGTCTTGGACGAGCTTCTGGAGGCATGGGCCTGGAGTTCTGACACTCCGGGCAGCGATCTACCCAGGTCTGGATGGCTTGGTCTAAACCCGGCCACCAGACATAGCTGTGAGCCAAGGCCTTCATCCTAACAATGCCTGGGTGGCACTCGTGGAGGAGGCGCAACACTACATCCTGTAGTGAAGGGGGAACGATGACTCGTGATCCCCACAGTAAACACCCTCTATGCATAGATAACTCACTCTGTCGGGTTTTAAATGGTGCAAACCCGCTGGGCAAAACTCCTGTGGGCCATCCCTGTTTAACCCAGTCTATGACATGAGAAATGGTGTTGTCGGAGGAGGAGTGGACAGCTATGTCAGATGCAGACAATGAGTTATTAAGTTCCTCTACAAGGAGGACTTGTGATGTAGGTGAGGGATCTATAACCGGTACTGGCAGGGGACAGTGGCTAAGGGCATCTGCATGTGCCATATCCTTTCCAAGACGATATTGCAACTGGTATGTATAGGCCGCTAAAAATTCTGACCACCTGGTCATTCTGGGGGATGTAAATTGAGGAGACTCTTTAGTGCCAGCTATTATGCCCAATAGGAGTTTGTGGTCAGTTTGCAAAACGAAGGGTCTGCCATGCAAATAGTCATGAAACTTCTTTATTGACGCGACAAGGGCTAAGGCCTCCTTGTCCGTCTGACTATAATTTCTCTCGGTGTTGGACAATGTTTGTGAAAAATATGCTATAGGGGCTTGGGAGCCATTTGGTAATTGGTGGCTGAGAACGGCACCTATGCCATAAGGAGAAGCATCTGCAGCAAGTACCAATGGCCATTGGTCATTATATTGGATAAGGACTGCGTCAGATGACAGCAAGTCCTTGACTGCCTTAAATGAAGCCTGTTCTACGTCTCCCCAAACCCATGGTCTGTCGTTTCCCAATAGTCTATGTAGGGGTTCAGCTATGGTTGCTTTGTGTGGTAAAAAGGTGTTATAAAAGTTGAGGAGGCCTAAGAAAGCCTGTAATTCAGACTTGTTCACAGGTGCAGGTGCCTGTTTGATAGCTGATATCTTGGCCTGTATTGGGTGGATGCTGGCAGCGTCTATGGTGTAACCTAGAAAATCAACATGGGGAACTCCTATGTGGCACTTGCTACGTTTTAAGCGAAGGCCTGCCTTTCGGAAACGCGATAGGACACCCCTGACTCGTGTGAGTAATTGTTGTTGTGAGGTGGCTGATATAAAATGTCATCAAAGTATGGCGTTACGCCAGGTAGTCCGTGTAACAGCCTCTCGATGATGTTCTGAAACAGGCCAGGAGCCACACTTACGTCAAACTGGAGGCGGTGACAATGGAATGCACCTCGGTGGGTGACCAGAGTTTGAGCCTCCGCAGTGGCATCGTCCACCAGGAGTTGTTGGTACACTTGCGCCATATCCAACTTGGCAAAAATTGACCCCTGGCCAAGGGAATGTAGCAAGTGCTGTACCACTGGTACCGGGTAGGGGTTGGAGCTGAGGGCGTGATTGAGTGTCGCCTTGTAGTCTCCACATAGGCGGAGAGACCCGTCGGGTTTGACAGGAATTACCAGCGGTGTTTCCCATTTGGAATAATCAGTGGCCTCTAGAACCCCCTGCTGGATGAGTTTGTCAAACTCTGCGTCCACTTTTTTTCTGAGTGCAAAAGGAACTCGTCTGGGTTTTAGTCTAATGGGGGCTACTTTCGGGTCTAGGTTAAGGGATATTTGTGTTCCTACATAACAACCCAAAGTATTACTAAATACATCAGAAAACTCATCAAATATACAAAAATATACATCAGGGGTCACTGAGTGAATTCCCGAGACAGACAACCCTAGTTTGGTAAACCAGTCCTGCCCCAAAAGAGATGGTAGGGGATTAGCTACAATTATTAATGGAAGAATTCCAGAATGTGCCCCTTTTTTAACATGAAATTTTCCCTCCCCCTTGGTTGGGATTAGGTTTCCCTGATAGTCCCTCAGTTTTACACTTGTTGGGCCCAATTTGGCTTGGGATGGGTCTGCAACAAGGTGCGAAAATGTGTCCCAGGAAACCAAACTTCTGGCAGACCCGGTGTCTACCTCCATTTCTAGGGGTGACCTCTCAATATTTACAACCAAAGAAAATTTTTTGGTCCCACCTCCAGCTGCTAAAAATACTTCTTCTTCCCCATCAAATAGCTCTCGATCAGGTTTTGTGGCGAAGCAGTCACCACGGCATTCTGGCAGGCATTGGTTTGTGTTGCGTGACGGTGTGGCACAGTTGGCGGGTTGGTTGGAAGTTGAGTGGCAGACTCTTGCTAGGTGACCCGCTCTTCCGCAGCTGTAACAGGTTGCCGTGCAAAATTGGCAGGATGAGCGAGGGTGTGGATCTCCACAGCTGGGGCACAGTGGGTAAGACGGCCGTGGTGTTGGTGTGGTCCTCTGATTGGTTCCATGGGTTGGTGTGCGGCGGCGGTTGGTGGTGGTACGAAGTTGAGCGACTGTTTCACCTTGGTTGGTGTTGTCAGTAGAAGAGCTGGTTGTTGCGTGGATGCTCGGTTGTGGAGAGGATTTCACTGTTTCCGGAATACAGCATTGAATGTCAGCGGACGAGTGAAATGACGTCTCCGTGGCACAGGCGTCATCGATAGCTATGGCTAGGGTGAGCTTGGATTGGGCTAGGATGCGGTGCTGAAGCTGAAGGTCTCGCACTCCGCAAACCAACTGTTCCAACAGTGAGCGTTCCAGATTTTCGAAGTCGCAGTCTCTCGCTGCATCCCAGAGGGCAGCCATGTATTGAGTGATTGACTCCCCCTCTGCCTGGATGCGGCGGCGGAAATGAAAACGGCATGAAATGAAAGATGGAGCAGGCGCATCATGTTTTTTAAGTTTGTCCATCAATTCGTCCCATGGAACCTCATAGACTACCTGTGGCGCCACAAGAGCACGTGCCATGCGGAACATGGGTTTGCCACAGGCGTTCAAAAAACATGCTGCTGTACGGCGAGCTTCTGACAGTTCGTTAAGGTCTTGCACTTTGAGATAGCATTCAAAACGGTCGAGGAAGCTTTCCCAGGTGTCGCTACTGGGGTCAAATGGATCGAAGGAAGCAGGAAATGCACTGTGACTCGCCATGGAGGTGATGAAGGTCTTTGGTTGGTGCAGTTAAATGGCCTGCAGGTGGCTACTGAGGATAGAGTTCTTGTGGCCACCAGGGGGCTCTGCGGATGGCCACCCAGCAGTTGAAAAGGGTGGCAAGACTGCAGGAGACTCCTGTAGAGATTATGTTGGCCACCTAGCAGCAGCGTGGGCAGTGGATTCCTTGGCCACCGAGCTTGGTGGGGGGCGGTAGCATGTCCTGCGGTCTCCATGGGCTGCCGAGCAGATGAGGATCCCGGCAGCGCGGTGGCAGACCTGGCGGCGTTCCCTTCAGCGGCCCGGCAGCAAGTAAAGGCTGGTCGCCGCCAAGCAGCTGAGAGAGCTCGGCGGCGATGACCGGGGTTTCCCCTTGGCGTGGGCAGGGGGGAAGACCCAGGGAAGGTTTCTTCCACTGCCCAGCAGCTGATCCGCTCGGCAGCGCGGTAGCAGCCCCGGCGGCGGTCCCTTCAGTGGCGCAGCAGCAAGGAGAGGCCGCCGAGCGGCTGGAAGGGCTGGCGGCAAAGAACGGGGTTTTCCCTTGGCGTGGGTGGCAGGGAATACCCAGGGAAGGTTTCTTCGGCCGCCCAGCAGCTGATCCGCTCGGCAGCGCGGCAGCAGCCCTGGCGGTGGTCCCTTCGACGGCGGAGCAGCCAGGAGAGGCCACCGAGCAGCTGGGAGAGCTGGCGGCGAAGACCGGGGTTTCCCCTTGGCGTGGGCGGCAGGGAAGACCCAGGGAAGGTTTTTTCGGCCGCCCAGCAGCTGATCCGCTCGGCAGCATGGCAGCAGCCCTGGCAGCGGTTCCCTCGGTGGCACGGTGGCAGGGAGAGGTTTGCGGTCACCGAGCAGCTGGGAGAGGATTTCCCTCGGCGCGTGGGTGGTGGGGAAGACCCAGGGGGGGATTTTCCCTTGGCTGTCGAGTGGCTGAGGAGCTTGGCAGCGGTGCGGTGGTTGCGTGGCGGTGGAGGGTGGTTGCCCAAGTAGCAGGGAAATTTATCGGTTTCGTTTCCCTTGATTACCTTTCTCTGGTCCTCGTTTCCTCGTCGCCAGATATAAAATCCTTACTGGATGAAGGATTGCACGCTTGTGGTGAACAACGGTTCTTTATTAACAACGAGTAACGGTTACAGAAATAAGCAAAAGACAACGTGGCCATGCCTGGCAGCTATATATATGCCGGGCTGCCAGGCTCAGCCAACCAATCACATTATAGTATTCTCCCGCCCAAGGAATATGGGGCAGATACAAGACTTAACCGTCCTCAGGACATAACATAATTGAATCAGCTTAAAATATTACCAATATAGAACAATGTTTGTATCGTAGGGTTGAAATAATGAATCCTGGGTGCTCTCTAAGCTTGTTTCCTTGCAGATGTTTCATTAGCCAAACTAGGTAGCATCATAACTAAACGATGTCGTTTGGCGGGACCCAGGGGAAGAGCCTTCTCTGTAGCGGCCCCGGCCCTCTGGAACCAACTCCCCCCAGAGATTAGAATTGCCCCCACCCTCCTTGCATTTCGTAAGCTACTTAAAACCCACTTCTGCCGTCAGGCATGGGGGAATTGAGATCCTCTTTCCCCCTAGGCCTTTACAATTCTATGCATGGTATGTATGTATGTATGTATGTATGTATGTTTGGTTTTTATATTAATGGGTTTTTAATCGTTTTTAGTATTAGATTACTATTGTACACTGTTTTATTGTTGCTGTTAGCCGCTCCGAGTCTCTGGAGAGGGGCGGCATACAAATCCAATAAATAAATGAATAAATGAATAAATGAATGAATGAATGAATAAATGAATAAATAAATAAATGTAATCTACTAGCACCGATGATGAAATGTCTGCAAGAAATGTCTATGGAGATTCTCAGTCATCCAGGTCATGGCTGTCCCAATAGTGCTTTTTCAAAAGGCAACTGCACTTCATCATTTTTTCTTTGAAATTGTTTTGCTTCTCATCTAAGAAGCTCCTCCAGCTCTGACTAGACGGTGGGGAGAGCTTAAGGCAGGATCCCATAATATAGTACCTCAAGGATACTTTGGTCAATAGTCTTGCAACATATCAATATCTCCGGGACCGCCTTCTGCCGCACAAATCCCAGCGACCAGTTAGGTCCCACACAGTTGGCCTTCTCCGGGTCCCGTCGACTAAACAATGTCATCTGGCGGGACCCAGCGGAAGAGCCTTCTCTGTGGCGGCCCCGGCCCTCTGGAACCAGCTCCCCCCAGATATCAGAGTTGCCCCCACCCTCCTTGCCTTTCGCAAGCTCCTCAAAACCCACCTCTGTCGTCAGGCATGGGGGAATTGAAATTTTCCCTTCCCCCTAGGCTTATAGAATTTATAAATGGTATGTTTGTATGTATGAGTGGTTCTTTAAATTGGGGTTTTTTAGATTGTTTTTAATATTAGATTTGTGTACATTGTCTTTTTATTGTTGTTAGCCACACCGAGTCTGCGGAGAGGGGCGGCATACAAATCTAATTAATAAATAATAATAAATAAATACCAAGTAGTGCGAGGAAATCAAAGTGTCTATTCCCACATAAAATTCTCCTAGAAAATTCTCCACCTAGCTGACTAGCTTATTTTAAATGTGTCCTGAAGCTATGAAAAAAAGTAGAATAATATCCATATTTTACCTACCTTGCTAAGCCACTTTAGCAAGGAAAGATCATATTAGTTGATAATAATATCCATCTAAGAAGATTTACTCTACACATTCAATTATCAGTGAAGTTCACCCACCTTTGTGATTAGGTCATAAGGCTTTTGAAAACAGAAAAAAGGCTAATATTTCACCCACCTTGTTGAGCCATTTTAGCAAGGACAGAGTCTCTTCACTGATGATAAGTCTCTGTCTTTCAAAACTTCCCATCTGCTCTTCAATATAATTGTCCTCAGGGAAAACCACCAAGCTCATAATATTGAGATCTGCTATCAGATTTCCATTTTGGTCCAAATACATTTTCATCTCAGAAAAATTGCAAAATGCATTCTTCTTCAGAAAGGGATGAAGCCAGAATGGAAACAACAGCAGAAATCTTTACTTTTTTATCCCACTTTGATGTATTTTATTTATTTATTTATTTTTGTTTATTTATTTTGGCCAATACACAAAGAGGGGTTTAGTGGACACACACACACACACACACAGTAAAATACATGATGAAGGTTACAGAGGAGATACTCATAGTAAATAGAACTACAGTGCCTAAAACACGATTTAAGTATTGCCCACAAGATCATATGCTGCAATGTCCTACCGGTCAATGACTACTTCAGCTTCAACCGCAACAACACAAGAGCACGCAACAGATTCATACTTAATATTAACCACTCCAAACTTGACTGTAAAAAAATATGACTTTAACAATTGAGTTGTCGAAGCGTGGAACTCATTACCGGACTCAATAGTGTCAACCCCTAACCCCCAACATTTCTCCCTTAGACTATCCACGATTGACCTCTCCAGGTTCCTAAGAGGTCAGTAAGGGGCGTACATAAGTGCACTGGAGTGCCTTTTGTCCCCTGTCCAATTGTCTTTCCTTTATCTCATATATCATATTTATTTCTTCCTTTCCTATATCTTCTCCTCTATTTTTACATATTATCTTTATATATTACTTCATGTCTATTCTCTTCCATATGTATTGTGTATTGGACAAATGAATAAATAAAAATTAAAAAATAGATTCATTTTTCAAAGGAACTAACCTTGAGGAATCTTTGTAAAGTCCCCTTACCTGCCAGGGCTGAAGTCTTGAAGCCACTAATCTCTTCTTCCTTCTCCTCCTGGATCTGGAGGAATATGCAGCATTCAAGGCATAGGCCAGAGTCTTAATGACACTATAAGCACGGTGGTCAACATTGTACTTCTTATTGTGTCTTTTTTCTTCAGTCTCCAGTGGCTCTTTCTGTGTGCATCTTCTTCGGACTTTGACAGAAAAGATGTGCTTTGAAAAAGAACAGTGAAAAGACCTATTTTGAAATTGTGGTTCCACACAGATAAATGGTTGAAAGGTATCATCATACCCTCTTTCCTGGATATAAAAGTGCCAAATACTATGAACGTATCTGTAAAGTCTATGACTTTTTACTGGCAATTCTCCAAAGAGTGTGATGATCCAGATTTTCCCTTCAACAGGCTGTGGCAGACCTTCAAGTGCAAAATGGACATGGCCAATTCCATCCATCATGGTCCTAAAGTCTGTAAAGAAAACAAAGACATTGACTTGTCTCCATTTACAGATACTATCCCTGAAAGGTGCTGCAGGTACAGTTGTTGAGAATAGTTGTGATATAACAACACAAATTCCATTCCTCACAAGCATTGGAGTAAAAGTCCTCATGAAATTCTCTCCCTTCTCTGTGTCTGAAGCAAAGAGGCCAATCAAGGTCCATCTGAAATGGAGGAGCAGTTGGACAATTGCTGGGTATTGAATCCCATTTTGGGGGGCCATCCGGTAGAAAAAGGGGAATTGTTTTTTATCACTCAGAGCCTCTGAAACAAATAAACAAGTAATCTGAAAAAGTAATGAAGAATTCAGTGTTATATTTGGGGGACTTATTTCAAGTCCAAAATATTTCTTTGAATAGATCCAAATTTGTTCTAATGTGAACATAAGAGAATGGCTTATTATTATTATTACGTTTTATGCTTAAGACCTTCCACCATTCTTGTAGCCCATCTTTGGACCCCTTCAATTTTGTCAATATCTTTTTGTAGGTGAGGTCTCCAGAACTGAACACAGTATTCCAAATGTGGTCTCACCAGCGCTCTATATAGCGGGATCATAATCTCCCTCTTCCTGCTTGTTATACCTCTAGCTATGCAGCCAAGCATCCTACTTGCTTTCCCTACCGCCTGACTGCACTGTTCACCCATTTTGAGACTGTCAGAAATCACTACCCCTAAATCCTTCTCTTCTGAGGTTTTTGCTAACACAGAACTGCCAATACAATACTCGGACTGAGGATTCCTTTTCCCCAAGTGCATTATTTTACATACCACCATTCTATTAGTTTTAGCCTCAAAGAAACACACACACAAACCTGTGGGATTTTGTTGGTGCCTACTAGAGTTGACATCTGGATGGAGATGTCTCTTCTGGCTCCATCAAGAAGAGCCAAAAGATTGTCTTTCCTTCCACAGCTATAGTTGGGGACATTGGCTTCTCCAGTAGAGAGTGTGTCCAGTAAAACATCTGAAGTGGCAAGTGTGTTCAAATAGTTGTCATGAATGCTGTAACCAAGTGTGAGATTGTGCAGGAGCTGGGAATTCTTGTTGACCACTTGAATGACGAAAATGTACGGTTGTATTTCTGCCAGATTAGTGTTTCTAGTACTGTACAAATATGTTTACGTTATCATCATGAATAACAGAAACAACAAAATAAAGCAATAGTGATAAAAAAACACATGAAATGATAGTCACACATCACCATTTAATTTCCAAAAGTGTTGAGAGGGTGGGATGGACATAGCTTTCAACCAGGGTCAATAGTCACAGATACTGTATATCATTATTTGTACTAATGCTGATTTTCATATCTCCAATGACCATGATTCCTAATCATTATTATTCTAAAAGGACAGGCAATTAATACACTTTTCCAATAACTGCACGAAATAAAAAAAAATATGAATACGATGCACTCATATTATAGGAGATCCTCTGATTGCAGATGACAGAGATTACAGATTAGAGTTGGAAAGGATTTTGTACATGATCTAATCCAACCCTCCACTCTGGCAGGAGTCTCTACATCATTCTGGACAAATGGCAGTCCACTGTCAAGTGTTACATAGAAACATAGAAGACTGACGGCAGAAAAAGACCTCATGGTCCATCTAATCTGCCCTTATACTATTTCCTGTGTTTTATCTTAGGATGGATATATGTTTATCCCAGGCATGTTTAAATTCAGTTACTGTGGATTTACCAACCACGTCTGCTGGAAGTTTGTTCCAAGGATCTACTACTCTTTCAGTAAAATAATATTTTCTCAAGTTGCTTTTGATCTTTCCCCCAACTAACTTCAGATTGTGTCCCCTTGTTCTTGTGTTCACTTTCCTATTAAAAACACTTCCCTCCTGGATCTTATTTAACCCTTTAACATATTTAAATGTTTCGATCATGTCCCCCCTTTTCCTTCTGTCCTCCAGACTATACAGATTGAGTTCATGAAGTCTTTCCTGATACGTTTTATGCTTAAGACCGTTCACCATTCTTGTAGCCCGTCTTTGGACCCGTTCAATTTTGTCAATATCTTTTTGTAGGTGAGGTCTCCAGAACTGAACACAGTATTCCAAATGTGGTCTCACCAGCACTCTATATAGCGGGATCATAATCTCCCTCTTCCTGCTTGTTATACCTCTAGCTATGCAGCCAAGCATCCTACTTGCTTTCCCTACTGCCTGACTGCACTGCTCACCCATTTTGAGACTGTCAGAAATCACGACCCCTAAATCCTTCTCTTCTGAAGTTTTTGCTAACACAGAATTGCCAATACAATACTCAGATTGAGGATTCCTTTTCCCCAATGTTGGAGCTCTCACAACCTTCACAGGCAAGCTGTTCCACAGGTTCTCACAACCTTCACAGGCAAGCTGTTCCACAGGTTCTCACAACCTTCACAGGCAAGCTGTTCCACAGGTTCTCACAACCTTCACAGGCAAGCTGTTCTACAGGTTGAGTATTCTCACCATCAGAACGTTTCTCCTTTTCTTGTTAAATCTTCCTCTCTGTGGCTGCACCTATGAATTCTCTGTTTGTCTTTCTCGGGTTCTTTTAAGTTTCCTTCTGCCCCATCCTTACATTTGAGTCTTGTACAGGATTAGACAAAAGATGAGAGTTTTATAAATCAAAATAATTTACTAACATACAGGTATCCTACATTTAAGAATTACCTGGGGGGAAAAGAAAGAAATAAGCGTATTAGAAATGCCAATGGAGGGAATGCAACTCCATCACATTGAATGACTTACAGAGAAGAGATATACCGAGCCCCATTAAATTGTAACAGCTCAAGAGGAGGATTTGTTGCACTTTCAAATACAGTGATGATATGGTCTCCTGGCCCGTAATAGTTCCATGGCTTTCCTCTGTCCTGCTGATTTAAAATCAGGGGGCATTTGGTTGTGAGCCTCCCAAAGTTTCTTTGGGTCAGTCCAAGCATCAGATACAAAAGTAGGAGGTTCATTTCTCCTTTGGCAGAATCAATCCCTTCTGTTTCTAAAGTTTGAAGAATTCAAAGCATGGTCACAAAATGCAAAAGAAAATGACTTTCGTTATTCCGACAGAGACAAAGTAAGTTTCACATGGAAAGGAGTGGAAGGTACATTCAACAGGCCAAGTCTTTGCCTATCCTATATGTTGTGCATCAGGATGACTAGAGGCTGATGCAAGACCCCTTACATATTGCTTTAGTCTGATTTTGACCTGAAAGGCAAGGATTGGGGAAGTAGCAGAAGATGTCCCAAAGACTGGGATAGGGATAATTACAGTGAGAAGCAACATCTCTGGGGACCCTCAAGTTCTTCTGGTTCTCCATGTTCAGAGGGAGGGCTGGAGGATAGTATGTTAGTGGAAACAAGTCATAGATTTACCTCAGGGAGGTACTGTTTTGCAGTAGTTCTGGCCCTTTCTACTGGGATATTATTATTTATTAGATTTGTATGCCGTCCCTCTCCGTAGACTCGGGGCGGCTCACAACAATAACAAAGACAATGTAAGCACAAATCTAATAATTTAAAAAACACTAAAAACCCCATTATTAAAAGCAAGCATACACAAAAACATACCATGTATAAACTGTATAGGCCCGGGGGAGATGTGTCAGTTCCCCCATGCCTGACGGCAGAGATGGGTCTTAAGAACTTTACGAAAGGCAAGGAGGGTGGGGGCAGTTCTAATCTCCGGGGGGAGCTGGTTTCAGAGGGTCGGCGCTGCCACAGAGAAGGCTCTTCTCCTGGGTCCCACCAAATGATGCTGGGATTCTTGCGGCAGAAGGCGGTCCCGGAGATATGTTAGGAAATGAACATTGAAGGATAAAATTCAATCCCCAGGTGAAATATTTTGTTGATCAGGATTATGCTGATAATTGACAATTCCTTCATTTAAATGGCTGATATAAAAGAATAAATGAATAGCTCAATGGAGTCAGTCCAAGCATCAGCTAAAAAAACAGGAGGTTCATTTTTCTTTTGGCAGATCACTCCTGTTTCTAAACCATTAGAGTTAGAAGATTTCAAAGCACGTTCACAAAATGGAAAAGCAAGTGACTTTTGTCATTCAGACAGAGACAAAGTAAGTTTCATGTGGAAAGGAGAGGAAGGTACATTCAACAGGCCATCCTTTGCCTCTCCTACATTTAAAGAAGTTGAAGATGGTGGTAACCAGTTAAGAGGGTGAGGGTCTCACTTTCAGGAACCCACTGACTCCTATCTGGAAGAAAGTCCTGAGTATAGCACAGCTCAAGAGTCTTCGTGTGGCTTGTAAAGATCACTGGGAATCCCTGAAACACCCAGGTGTGACTCAGGGAGATCGCTTAGATCACTGGAAAACTGGAATGCTCAGCCATTGGGAAGCACTGTGAGGAATTCCTCAAAGACCGGATGGGGATTGAATCACTGAGGTCCAAGAGGTTGTAGCATCACCAAGCTCCCAGAGGCTATAGCTATAGCCTTGTAAAGGGGTGAGTGAGATTTAATAATAATAATAATAATAATAATCATCATCATCATCATCATCATCATCATCATCATCATCATCATCATAATTTATTAGATTTGTATGCTGCCCCTCTCCGTAGACTCGGAGCGGAATCCCCAAAACAGAAACAAGCAAACAAAAAACTCTTTAATTGAAAAATCCCTAATCTCCCGTCAGAATTAGAGTATGATGGTCCACTCCTAAAAATTACTTTAGACAGGATTGGATTTAGGCTTGGCTGCCCGAAAGAAGCAAAGAGCCAGGAGAAAAACTATTTAAAATTCAAAAGCCTGTTGTTGTTGTTGTTGTTGTTATTATTTATTTATTTATTTATTTATTTAATTTTATGCCGCCCTTCTCCTTAGACTCATGGCAGCTTACAACATGTTAGCAATAGCACTTTTTAACAGAGCCAGCATATTGCCCCCACAATCTGGGTCCTCAACCTAACATCAAAGCAAACCTGCATCCCAGCATTAAAGCCATCAAAGCCATTACTAACATTAGAAACATAGAAGACTGACGGCAGAAAAAGACCTCATGATCCATCTAGTCTGCCCTTATACTATTTTCTGAATTTTATCTTAGGATGGATATATGTTTATCCCAGGCATGTTTAAATTCAGTTACTGTGGATTTATCTACCACGTCTGCTGGAAGTTTGTTCCAAGGATCTACTACTCTTTCAGTAAAATAATATTTTCTCATGTTGCTTTTGATCTTTCCCCCAACTAACTTCAGATTGTGTCCCCTTGTTCTTGTGTTCACTTTCCTATTAAAGACACTTCCCTCCTGAACCTTATTTAACCCTTTAACATATTTAAATATTTCGATCATGTCCCCCCTTTTCCTTCTGTCTTCCAGACTATACAGATTCAGTTCAAGAAGTCTTTCCTGATACGTTTTATGCTTAAGACCTTCTACCATTCTTGTAGCCCATCTTTGGACCCGCTCAATTTTGTCAATATCTTTTTGTACATGAGGTCTCCAGAACTGAACACAATATTCCAAATCTGGTCTCACCAGCACTCTATATAGCGGGATCATAATCTCCCTCTTCCTGCTTGTTATACCTCTAGCTATGAAGCCAAGCATCCTACTTGCTTTCTCTATTGCCTGACTGCACTGTTCACCCATTTTGAGACTGTCAGAAATCACAACCCCTAAATCCTTTTCTTCTAAAGTTTTGCTAACACAGAACTGCCAATACAATACTCAGATTGAGGATTCCTTTTCCCCAAGTGCATTATTTTACATTTGGAAACATTAAACTGCACTTTCCATTGCTTTGACCATTTATCTAGTAAAGCTAAATCATTTACAATATTTAAATGTTTCGATCCTGACCCCCCCTTTTTCTTCTGTCCTCCATACTATACAGATTGAGTTCATTAAGTCTTTCCTGATACATTTTATGCTTAAGACCTTCCACCATTCATGTAGCCCGTCTTTGGACCCGTTCAATTTTGTCAATATCTTTTTGTAGGTGAGGTCTCCAGAACTGAACACAGTAAAGCCCTCTGACTGGAAGACAAGCTTCTCTGTGGCTCAACAATAACATCAGCTGCCTAGCATAGAGGAAAAATGGTGGGTATCACAAATTCTGCATTTAAATAACAGTTTAAAACAAAGGTTTATCTCTGCTACTTAATTACTAAAACTTAATGACCCTCCTGAACAAGCTGCTACTAACTACATTACCAATAAACAAACAAATAAAGTGATTGTTTTTTAAAAAAATATTTCAGCCAATTTCAATGTGTACCAAATCTTCTTTAGTATTCCATACTTTTCAGTGTGTTTCACCCACAGGATCATATGGTAGTCTGGTTGTCTTTCAACCAACATTCCTTCATACTATCATTTCTCATTATAACATTGAACTCTCTGTATACATTCAATTGATCAATTAAAAATTCAGGCATTAGTCAAGCATTGTTTAACTTGAGATGAATTATATTATTATTTGACTTTTATTAATCTGATATTTTACTAATATGATTGATCACTTGACTTGACTAGGTAATATTAATTAACTATACATTAATTAGTATGATTAATTAACTGGTTATTTATAGTTATACTGATTGATTGTGGATATTAGTTGACTATTAATATTAATTAATTCCATTGGTTATTGATATTAATTAATTGATTTGACTGATTGATTATTATACTGATTGATTATTGATATTAATTGATTGATTATTGAAAATTAATTAATTGAATTGATTATTATATTAATTAATTGATTTGATTGGCTATTGATATTAATTAATTGATCTGATGAATTATTGTTACTAATGAACTAATCTGTCAGACACTATTTTGATCTTCTCTATGTTCAGGGACTTCTGGCTCAATACAGGATGCAACCTTGCATTATTCTTTGTATTTACTGTTCAAAGGACTGGTTTCCAAGGTGATCATGAGATAACTCCTTGGAGAGATTAGGCAGTAGAAGAAATCCCGAGTGCTTCCATAATTATAGGGGATGACATCTGCCACAACTCCTTTGCAGAGATGGAAGTGAGCCTGTAAATGAGAATTTGTTTTTAAGATTTCAGAGCTCCAGCCTTGCAAGTTAATCAAAGATGGGAAAACATGATTTTCTTGCTGAAAGAAAACAAGGTTAAGATGTAGTGATGAAAGAACAAGCCACATTGATAAATTAATGTCATATTTGCAGCAGTCCTGAAAAAGTTCTCAGTAGATTGAGATTCTAAAATGGGTGGGGTGTTCCTCCCTTAGAGCCAAATCCTTCCCAGATCTGAGATTGGGTTCAACCTACCCCTTTGTGGCTTCAGTATTTGGCTTTGGTAGGAGGATCAAGGTACTGGTTAGAATAGAATAGAATAGAGTAACAGAGTTGGAAGGGACCTTGGAGGTCTTCTAGTCAAACCCCCTGCTAAGGTAGGAAACCCACTTCAGACAAATGGTTATCCAACATCTTCTTTAAAACTTCCAGTGTTGGAGCTTTCACAACTTCTGGAGGCTAGTTGTTCCACTGATTAATTGTTCTAACTATCAGGAAATTTCTCCTAAGTTCTAAGTTTCTATTCTCCTTGATTAGTTTCCACCCATTGCTTGTTCTGCCTTCAGGTGCTTTGGATAATAGTTTGACTCCCTCTTCTTTGTGGCAACTCCTGAGATATTGGAACACCACTAGCATGTTTCCCCTAGTCCTCCTTTTCATTAAACTAGACATACCCAGTTCCTGCAATTGTTATTCATATGTTTTAGCCTCCAGTCCCCTAATCATCTTTGTTGTCTGTAATTTCTAGAGTCTCGACATCCTTTTCACATTGTGGTGACCAAAGCTGAATGCAGTATTCTAGTTCACCAAGGCATTAAAAAGTGGTACTAACACATCATGCGTTCCTGAGTCTATCCATCTGTTAATGCAGCTTAGAACTGTGTTGGCTTTTTGACAGCAACTGCATCATTATTATTATTATTATTATTATTATTATTATTATTATTATTATTATTATTTAGATTTGTATGCCGCCCCTCTCCGTAGACTCGGGGCGGCTTACAGCAATGATAAAAACAATATATAATGACAAATCTAATGGTTAGAATCTAAAATAACAATAATACATTTAAAAAGTCTAAAAAACAAGAAACCTCAATATATATTTAAAAAAAACCATACATACAGTCATATCATACACAAAGAACTACATAGGCAGGGGGAGATGTTTCAGTTCCCCCACGCCTGACGACAGAGGTGGGTTTTAAGGAGTTTACGAAAGGCAAGGAGGGTGGGGGCAGTTCTAATCTCTGGAGGGAGCTGATTCCAGAGGGTCGAAGCTGCCAAAGAGAAGGCTCTTCTTGGCTTCCGGTCTGGATAGAGACCGCAGCGGAGCCTCTTTGGCAGAGCTCTGCCTTGAGGCTCCTTCAACCTCTCCGATGGTCGCGGTTTGCGATCGGATCGGGTCCGGATGGCCCGATCCTAGAACAGAGGGCTCCCCTCTGTCCGAGGAGCCGTCGCTGAAGCTCCAGAGACAGTGGTTTGCCCCGCAGCTTCGGAAAAGGGAGAACCGATCCTCCCCCAAGAGGAACGGCCAGAGCGATCTCTCCAAACCCAGCGGGAGGCAAGGAAAAGAAAAGGAAAGTGAAGACAACTTGCAGCATATTTTAACCGAATGGGAATACAGCATACAAGAAAACCCAAGGTAACAACCTAATGTTCCATGTTTAAAAAAGGAAGATTCGATCATTGTAAAAGTTACAAGTGAAAGTTGTTTTTTTTTCAACAAGGCGAAAAGGAAAGTTTTTCTTTAAGAACTTGTATTCAACCGCAAGTAATAGCCGGATCTAATTACTTTTCACTTTCGTTTATAACTGTGAACTTTAAATTTTTAAATTTTTGACCAATTAAAAATATTGAAGAATTAATAAAACAATTCTAATTTGAAATGACTTTAAAAAAGACCTAATTTCTAAAGATGAATAGAATTTGGGATTTCTAAACTACTAGCAACATTGTATCCCGGGCTCTAACTTTAACAGCGGAGGGATAAAGAACACTTTCACTGCTTTCCTTTTTTTTTTTTTGCTTTCTCTCACAACGACAAGATGAAATAAACTATTAATTTGAAGACAAATGGAAAATAAAATTAACTGATATATTAAGCTACAAGAACATATTTAGCTTTGTTTGGTTTGCATGTTTTTTGGATTACTACTACCTTTGGATTACTTGCTGATTGCCTGTGGATTATTTGTGAAGAATCTTTCTCTACCTGCCTGGCACTGTGAAGCATAAACTGACTCCATCTTAAGCCTTAAACAACGGAGAATTTGCCTGCATTTGTTCCTTGACTGTGAAACACTAACTGACTCCATTTTAACATAAAAGAAAATCATAAATTTGACTTTTCTTTGCATTGGAAAATTGGAACTATATAGAAACAACTACAGAGAAACTTATTTGCTGCCATTACTGAATTTACAACATCTTTTATTAACAAAGACCATCTGATTTATAAGAAGATCTTAAGTATATAATACCTACATTTTGTTCCTTAAACTAATTCCTTTTTTATATATATATCTATCTTTTTGTATTGCCGATCTATTGCTGATTTTAGAAGTATATTGATTTAGAATATATGCATTGCTAATAAACCTTGGTCTCCTGCTCTACTCTAACTTAACAAAATTAAAAAACCCTCTTTTTTTTGCTGTTTCTCTCTCCCACAAGACTGCAATTCTTTGTTATTTCTTCCCCTTTTCCTTCTTCTCTCCCCACTTATATTTGCTTTCTCTTAACATATTTGGATACATATTTACTCTTTCTTTCCTTTACTCTTCAATAGATATTTTCTTTCATTTTATTCTGCTTTCACTCTATTTCTATTCACTCATTCTTCTTTTCCTTTCTTATTCCTTTTCTATAAACAAAGTATTATACTCTTCATCTTTTCTTCGGTTTTTTTAAATTTAAAGTTAAAAGGAAACTTATAGTGAATTTTATTTGTAATCTGATTAATATATTTGTGGTTTTTACTAGGTAATAACATATTGATATCTATTAAGGGAAATTGGTTATAAAGTTTATTGAACAAGTTTGGGATTTATAGTTGTTTTCTTCTATTCACTAAATATAAATTGATAGTAATTTTAAAATTTGAAAATGTCAAGCACTTCAACCTATGTTAAAACAGTTAAAAAACAAGCAGCAGCCGCAACTCTTTCTCCACAAGGTTCGCCTCATCCTTCCCCGACGCATCAAGTTTTATCTGTAACTATGTCTACCAAAGAGAAGGAAAAAGAAAAACCTCAGCAGCCTACTTTGATAACAATACAAGAAACTCTAAAAGCAATGCAGGACTTTATGTTTAAATCTCAAGAGGATGCAGCTCAACAACGAGAGGCTATAAAAGATGAGGCAACACAACAAAGAGAAGCAATAAAATCAGACTTGGCGGAATTTAAAACAGAGATGGCTGACCTGAAAGCAGACATGGGAGAAGTGAAGGCGCAGATGAAGGAAATGCAACAAACTCTACAGGAAAGTGAAGACCGTGTCAAAAAAGTTGAAGAAAAGACTGTTAAAATTGAAAAGAGAATGGACTACTTCGAAGGCAGAGCTGACGCACGATACAGAAGATATGATGAATCAATTACTCATCTTGAGCTGCAATGTGCTTCGTATGGGCTACGATTTCAGAATATAATAGAAGAAAAAGATGAAGATTTAAAAATGACTATGGCTGAAACTATTGGAGGAATACTCCAGGTTGACCCTACAGAGATATTAAAAGAAATCGATGAAGTTTTCAGAACTTCAAATAGCTACATCCGTCGCTACAATCTCCCGAGAGAGATCCATATCAAGTTTGCGAGAAAGACTCTGAGAGATGACATACTGCATTGGGCAAGAACTTCTAAACTGCACCACAAAGGACTTGAAATAAAAATATTAAAACAAGTCCCAAGAGGTGTCAGAGAAAGCAGAAGAGATTATCATTTTCTAACCAGAATTTTGATCAAAGAAAGTATAACTTTTCGCTGGCTTATTCCAGAAGAGATAGCATTGACCTGGCGTTCCAGAAGATATAAGTTGGAAAACTTGGAGCAAGCAACGGATTTCTTTGAAAACAGTGGTATAAGTCACTTGGATCAATCAGCAAACCAACAAATCGCCCAACAACAATCAGTGCAACAGCAACCTGTGAACGAACTAGCAATCCAGCAGGTGCAGGACATGGGGGCAGCAGCTCTGACAGTAGAGCAGGACCAAGGCGGTAGAAGAGTTCAACCTCAGCGCGAAACCAAAAAATCAAATAAATGACAACAAGCAAAGACTTAAAGATCTTTTCAGTTAATGTGAATGGACTTAATGAACCAAGAAAAAGGAAACAAATTTTTTCCAAAATAAGAAATCAAAATGCTCAAATAGCAATATTACAAGAAGTGCATATCAAAAAAAGTAATCAGAAATTATTATTATATCCTAAAATTGGAAAAATGTATGCTGCATTAGCAGATCAAAAAAAAAGAGGAGTAGTGATGTATGTCGAAAATTCTATAAATTCCAAACAAATATATAAGGATGATGAAGGTAGAATTTTGATTGTACAAGTTGACATTGAACCTAGACCTTTGGTAATTGTTTCGATTTATGCCCCTAATAAAGATCAAATAACATTCTATAAAAAATTACATCAAGTAATAACAGAGTTAAATATTGAAAATATGTTAATAATTGGTGATTTTAATGCTATTACAAATAGACAATTAGATCACTCGGGGGGGGGGGGGAAACAACAAAAGTAAGAATAGAAGTAAGAACTTATTGCCTAGTACTTTCCAGAAAATGAAGGTGGAATTATTATTAAATGACGTCTGGAGTGAAAGACATCCCCACAAGAGACAATACACTTTTTACTCCAACCCCCATAAAATTTGGACAAGAATAGACATGGTATGGGCTTCAAAAATAATTGCTGAACAAATAAAAGAGGTCGAGATAGATGTCAACATTTGGGCTGATCATAATCCGGTGGTAGTTTATATGAGAACCAAAAATAAACAGGTTAATTGGCGGATGAATAGAAATATTTTGAAAGATAAGAAATACAAGGATTGGATTGAAAAAGAATTAAAAATATTTTTTGAAATTAATAAAAACTTAGATACTACTCCACAAAATTTATGGGATACAGTTAAAGCATACATTAGAGGATTAACAATATCCTACACAGCAAGACATAACAAGGAAAATAAAATAAAATATGAACAATTAATAAATGAATTAAAACAATTAGAATCTTTATCACAACAACATATAAAGAATAGAGACTTGAAAACAGAAATGAGTGTAATTAAACATAAAATTAGATTGATAGAACAAAATCAAATAGCTGAAAAGATAAAAAGAGTCAAACAACATTATTTTGAACACGCGAACAAACCAGGCAGATGGTTAGCATATAAACTTAGAAAACAGAGGCAATCAAAACTTATTAAAAAACTAGAGGATAATGATGGTATAATAAAATATGATACAGAAGGAAAAGCAGATATCGTGAATAATTTCTTTAAAGAATTATATACAAAAGATATTACTAGTGAAGATGAAGTTTTTAATTACTTAGAACATTCAAATTTACCACAAATAACGGAAGATCAACAGAATATTATGGATGGACCAATAACAATGGAAGAACTTTTAATAATAATTAAAAAACAAAAAAACAACAAAGCAACTGGCCCAGATGCTCTACCGGCAGAATGGTATAAAATAGAAAATGAAACAATAAGAAATAATATGTTAGAAATTTTCAATGAATGTAGACTTGAGGGTAAAATTCCTAAATCTTGGACAGAATCACTAACAACTTTGATTCACAAGCAGGGTACGGCACCAGAAAAAATTAAAAATTATAGGCCTATATCATTATTAAATGTGGATTATAAGATTTTTACTGCTATATATGCAGACAGACTTAAAAGAGTTATAAATGGAATAATACATCAAAATCAAAACGTTTTTTTTACCAGGCAGACAAATCAAAAATAACCTTAGAATTGTCATAAACACGTTAGAATATTATAAGCAACACCCAGGGAAAGCATTATCTTTAATGCTCTTAGATGCTCAAAAAGCTTTTGATAACCTTAACTGGCTATTTATAAAAATGCAATTAAATAAAATGAAATTTGGCTCAAAATTTGTTAATTTAATAGATGCCATTTACTTAAAACAAACAACAAACATAATATTGAATAATGAACAATTAACAACACTTGACATAAATAAGGGAGTTCGTCAAGGATGTCCCTTATCACTGTTGCTATTTATTATGGCTATGGAGACTTTACTAATTAAAATAAGAACAGACCCTAAAATAAAAGGCCTAACTGTAGGTGACGAGACGTACAAAGTTCAAGCTTTTGCAGATGATTTAACTTTTATAATTGAAGAACCGATTAAGACGGTCCCAATATTAATGCAGACAATAGAACATTATGGAAAGGTAGCAGGTTTAAAGATTAATAAAAGTAAAACACAATTTTTAACTAAAACTATGAGTAAAATCCAAGAAAATAAGTTAGAACATATCTCTGGAATAAAGATTGCTAAAAAAGTAAAATATTTAGGAATTTGGTTAACAGCTAAAACAATAACTATAAAAAATGATAACTATCTAAAATTATTGACAGAAATTAAAAAAGACTTAGAAATTTGGAATAATTTGAAAATATCTTTTTTAGGAAGAGTAGCAACAATTAAGATGAACATTTTACCTAAAATTTTATTTCTTTTTCAGGTAATTCCAATAAATCCAGGAAGTACTTTTTTGAAAAATTTAACAAATATAGTTAAAAAGTTTTTATGGCAAGGAAAAAAAGCAAGACTAAAAATAAATTGTCTAGAAGATATTAAAGAGAGAGGTGGATTTGGACTTCCAAACTGGAAATTATACTATCAGGCGGCTGCCCTAACATGGATTAAAGATTGGATTACTCTAGAAAACAAAAGAATATTAAATTTAGAAGGGTATGATCTTATGCTTGGATGGCACGCCTTTATATGGTATGATAAGGAGAAAAATCACTCATATTTTAAAAGACATACATTAAGGAAATACTTACTAGAAGTTTGGAAAGACATTAAAAAAAATCACTTTTTAACTATTCCAGAATGGCTTGCTCCTCTAGAAGCAATAATACATCCCAAATCTAGAAAAGACAAAAAAATTATAAGATATAGAGATTTACTAAATGACCAAATGAAATTAAAATCTAGGATCACATTACAAGATGAAGGGATAGCAATTGATTGGTGGCATTATGCCCAGATTCGATCTAGATATCAGAAAGATAAAATACTTTATATTTTTAATAAAAATAAAAATTTGTTAAGCAATTTAATTACTCTTAATCAAACGAAAACAATAGGGAAAATTTATAAATTCCTTATTGCACATAAAAATATAGAACTGACACTAAAAGATAATATGATAAGATGGTGCAAAAATATTGGTAAAGAAATGGACATAGATACATGGGGAAAAGTCTGGATCAACAATTGGAAAATGACCAAATCAGTATCATTAAAAGAAAATCAAATTAAAATGTTTTACAGATGGCATCTCCCACCAAACAGAATAGCAAAAATGTTTCCTAAAACTTCTCCATTGTGTTGGAAATGTAAGAAAGAAATAGGAACCTACTACCATCAATGGTGGACATGTGGTAAAGCTAAAATATATTGGAAGATGATAGAGAAAATAATAAAAGAAACGGTAAAGCAGGAGGTTGAAAATACCCCGGAATTTTATTTATTAGGAATTACCAACCAGACCTATAAGAAAGAAATTTTATATTTAATTATACACATATTAACAGCGGCTAGAATCACGTATGCGCAAAATTGGAAGGGGGAAGAAATTCCCAAAGAAGAAGAAGTTATAGCAAAATTATTAGATTGCGCTGAAATGGATATGATGACAAGACGTTTAAATGATCAAGAAGATACTAAGTTTTATGAAGCATGGAACAATATTTATAAATGGATAGATAAGAAAAAATAAGATATACAATCTATTTTTAGTTAACTTGTTGTATTTGTTTTTACTTGGGTAATAATAATATTAGCATTAGCTTAAATTTATTGTTTAATGACTAAGGTAAAATTAGTTTATACATAAGTAATATAGTAAGAATTTTGGTTATATATATATATTAGTAACAATGTGAAAAACCTTAACTCAAATTTAGCAATTTTTTTTTCTTTTTAAAATATTCAATATATATCTAATTATGTATTCTTTTTCTGTATTTGAATTTACACTTTCAAGATAAGCGGGGAAAATGTATCCCCATCTTATGTTTAATGTTTGTATGTGCGTCTGTCTATTTTAAGAAAATTAATAAAAATATATTTATTTTTTTAAAAAAGAGAAGGCTCTTCTTCTGGGTCCTGCCAAACGACATTGTTTAGTTGACGGGACCCGGAGGAGACCAACTCTATGGGACCTAACCGGTCGCTGGGATTCGTGCGGCAGAAGGCGGTCTTGTAGATACCCTGATCCGGTGCCATTAAGGGCTTTATAGGTGATGACCAACATTTTGAATTGTGACCGGAAACTGATTGGCAACCAATGCAGACTGCTGGCTCAAATTTAAATGGTTGTCCACTAGGACTCCAAGGTCCCTCTCACAGTTATTACTGTTGAGCAAGGTATCACCTATTCAGTGTGGGTTCCTACGGGTACTGTCAGGTATGTAGAACAGATAGAAAAATTTTGGTCAGGTACGCAGAACCGGAATTTTTGGGGGGATTTTTTTCTCTTTTTTTCCCTTTCTGGACTCTGGTGTATTTCCTATCACAGTAAATGTTTGTTTGTTTGTTTGTTTGTTTATTCAAGACCCAGAGCAAAGTGCACAACCACCCACATGTCAACCTCTGACTGCTCCCAATCCAGCAAAAAAAAAAAAAGGAACAGGAAAAGGTATTGAGTCCCCTAAGTTAGAAACAAGGCACTTAGTCCAAAACTAAGGAAGAAGCAAGCAGTTCTGCAAGCTCCAACTCTTTGACCAGCCCACCAAACTCTACCAACTCAGTGTGTGTTCCTGAAAAGTGCCTCTCCCCACAGCGTCTCCTTAAATTTCAGTCTCCAGATGTGTCTTGTGAAGAAGAGCTCGGCACTATCTTGCTGAGTCACTGGGTAGCTCTGTGCTGTTCCCACCTTTTCTCCATTCTCTGCGCTCAGGGATCAGGAGGGGATGGTCCTAGCCTGTTGCTTCTCATGTCCATTGCTTGCTCTTTCTCAATCATTATGCCCACATTCCTCCCTGCTAACAAGCCATCCCAATCCTGAAGATCCCTGGGTGACTTGGCCTGCTCTTCCCCACATTTCTCCGAAGCCACAGAAGCCGCCCACTGGATCTCCATCAGCTCCAGCTCTGGCTTGTCATCCTCAGCAGATTCAGGTTCTGACAGGGGCATGACAACCTCCGTTGTCGTAATGCAGGTGAAAAGTGAAGTCATGTTACAGAAACATAGAAGACTGACGGCAGAAAATACCTCCTGGTCCATCTAGTCTGCCCTTATACTATTTCCTGTATTTTATCTTACAATGGATATATGTTTATCCCAGGCATGTTTAAATTCAGTTACTGTGGATTTACCAACCACGTCTGCTGGAAGTTTGTTCCAAGGATCTACTACTCTTTCAGTGAAATAATATTTTCTCATGTTGCTTTTGATCTTTCCCCCAACTAACTTCAGATTGTGTCCCCTTGTTCTTGTGTTCACTTTCCTATTAAAAACACTTCCCTCCTGGACCTTATTTAACCCTTTGACATATTTAAATGTTTCGATCATGTCCCCCCTTTTCCTACTGCCTGACTGCACTGTTCACCCATTTTGAGACTGTCAGAAATCACTACCCCTAAATCCTTCTCTTCTGAAGTTTTTGCTAACACAGAACTGCCAATGCAATACTCAGATTGAGGATTCCTTTTCCCCAAGTGCATTATTTTACATTTGGAAACATTAAACTGCAGTTTCCATTGCTTTCACCATTTATCTAGTAAAACCTAAATCATTTACCATATTACAGACCCCACCAGGAATATCAACCCTATTGCACACTTTAGAGTCATCGGCAAATAGGCAAACCTTCCCTACCAGACCTTCTCCTATGTCACTCACAAACATATTAAAATGAATAGGACCCAGAACAGACCCTTGTGGCACACCGCTAGTAACCTGTCTCAGCTCAGAATACTCACCATTAACAATAACTCTCTGATGTCTACGCTTCAGCCAGCTGCAAATCCACTGAACTATCCAGGGATTAAGTCCAATCTTCACTAATTTATCTATCAGCTCTTTATGTGGAACCGTATCAAAGGCTTTGCTGAAGTCTAGATAGGCAATATCCACGGCACCACCTTGATCCAACACCTTTGTGACATAGTCAAAGAAATCAATGAGATTAGTCTGACATGATTTGCCTTCAGTAAAGCCATGCTGATTTGGGTCCAATAAGTTATCGTTTTTAGGTGCTGATTTATACTCTTTTTGAGTAGAGTCTCCATCATTTTAACTATAACTGATGTCAAGCTAACTGGCCTGTAGTTACCAGCTTCTTCTCTACTGAGGTACCATAGTTTCATATGGATCCAATATAAGTGTCAAATCTTGCTATTGATGTCCTGTGAATTGTTGATGTGATGGTTGGTGTTGCCAACCAAAAAAGTTAGTAAGGTGGTTATGATTTTGTAGGTGAAGGAATTAATGATGCTGATAATTGGTCTGAGTGGTGTTCACTCTTTGTGGAATTTGAGCTTGTTGTTAACAATGTTAACATTGAGCACCCTGCTCCCACCATCTCACCACCTATTCCCTGTCTACAATGCAGTCCTTTCAGCAGTTCCAAGATGATTTCATCCCCATTTGCGCCCTGATACAGGTGACCCTTGAGTGGGTCTAATCCCTAAGTGACCTCAAGAACTCTAAGGGAGAGTGCTAACAACCACAGGACTGCAAAGAAATATGATCTTTACACACACACACTCAGGACCAATTTATTCCATCCCCCCCCCCCCCGCATTATGCCAGAAGTTGCAATTTATATTGACTTTTGCAAAGCCTTCGACTCAGTGGTTCACGACAAATTACTCCTAAAACTCAAATCCTATGGCATCTCAGGATTCCTCCTTAGCTGGATTACTGCATTCCTGACAAATAGGCAACAAGTTGTCAAAATTGGAAGTGCCATTTCCACCCTGTCCCTGTCAAAAGTGGCGTTCCCCAGGGCAGTGTACTAGGTCCTACTCTTTCATTCTCTTCATCAATGACCTCTGCGATCATATCACAAGCAACTGTGTTCTTTTTGCCGATGATGTAAAACTATTCAACACCACGGACAACACATCTACTCTCTAAAAAGACCTGGACTTTGTCTCAGATTGGTCTAACACCTGGCAACTTCAAATATCAACCAACAAATGCTCTACCCTTCACATCGGCAAAAAGAATCCAAACCTCATATATAAACTGAATAAACAAAATCTCACAGCCACCTCCCACTCAGTAAAAGACCTTGGAATACTAATATCAAATGACCTAAGTGCTAAAGCCCACTGCAACAATATCGCCAAAAAGGCTTCTAGAGTTGTTAATCTGATCCTATGCAGCTTCTCACACTACTCACCAGAGCCTACAAAACTTTTGCCAGACCAATCCTTGAATACAGTTCATCTGTCTGGAACCCATACCACATCTCGGACATCAACACCCTAGAAACTGTCCAAAGATACTTCACCAGAAGAGCCCTTCACTCCTCCACTCGAAACAGAATGCCCTACGAAAGCAGACTATCAATCCTGGGTCTAGAAAGCTTAGCACTACGACTTCTAAAACACAATCTAAGTATTGCCCACAAAATCATGTGCTGCAACGTCCTGCCTGTCAATGACTACTTCAGCTTCAACCGCAACAACACAAGAGCACGCAACAAATTCAAATTTAATATTAATCGCTCCAAGCTTGACTGTAAAAAATATGACTTTAGCAGTTGAGTTGTCGAAGCGTGGAACTCATTAGCGGACTCAGTAGTGTCAACCCCTAACCCCCAACATTTCTCCCTTAGACTATCCACAATTGACCTCTCCAGGTTCCTAAGAGGTCAATAAGGGGCGTACATAAGTGCACTAGCTTGCCTTTCGTGCCCTGTCGAATTGTCTCTCCTTATCCCATATATCATATATCTTTTCTTCCTTTTATGTATCTTCTCCTCTACTTTTATATCATTTCTTTATATATAATACTTCATGTCTATCCTCTTCAATATGTATTGTGTATTGGACAAAATAAATAAATAAATTAAAATAAATAAATAAAGGGATGAAGCTTCTTTGATGAGAAGCAAAATGCCTTCCTCAAGGAAGAAATAATCTAGTTGCCTTTTGAAAAAGCACCTTTGAGATACAAGAAATTAATTTCCTGGATGTTGAACTACATCCCTCCAGCATTACTTTCTGGATATGTCCTGACTGGAAAGACTAAAGCCACTGGAGAACAGTTCTCCAGGGGTGTATATGTGATTTTTCACCAAGATGCTTTTCTCTAGATGCCTCTGTACACCTGGAGCCCTGAAGAAGTTCACAGTCCCCAGGGAAGAGCCCACTTCTCATTGTAATTTTCACCACCCTGGTTTTGGAGACCTCATCTGCTACTTCTTCGGTCACTGCCTCTGATGTAAACAGACTGAAGCCACATGAAAGAGAGCTTGCATCAGAAAAGGATATATGCCTCAAGTATCAATCGGTGTGGGCACAAATTTTGGGACAGGCAAAGGCTGAACTCCTGGATGCAGGTTTCTTTCCTTTCCAGGTGAAGCTTGGTTGTCTCTGAATGAGGAAATCCATTGACATTTCCCATCTTGTGTGATTGCTTTGCATTCTAACTCTTCTCGTTGTTCTTGTTTAGAAATGGGATTGATTCAGCCCTATGGATGATGGAGCTTCTGCTTCTGTTCCTGATGCTGCTGGTGTCCCAGCCAGTCTCTGGGAAACTCCAAATGAAATGTCCACTCAATTTGGAACTCAGTCAGGATGATGAAAACCTGTGGAGCTTTTACAGACCAGGAGATTATCTGATTGGTGTGGTAACCACTGCAACAAAAGAATTACGTACAACATTGCCTTTCAATACAGCTCCTTATATTCAATTTGATTCGTAAGTCATTCAGTTTGATTCAAGTGATTCATACTAAGTCTGCATTACTATTAATCTCTTCCTTGTTCCCATCACCCATCTCCTCCCACAAATGACTGTATGGCTGTAACTTTACTACCTGTATCCTTACAATTTATATTGACTGGTTCCTAATGACTGGATTGCTTATTTTTACACAGACTACCATTAAGTGTTGTACTTTATGATTCTTGACAAACTTATCTCTTTTTTTATCTACACTGAGAGAATAAAAGAGTAATTCCTTATGTGTCCAATCACACTTGGCCAATAAAATTCTATTCTATTCTATTCTACTCTACTCTACTCTACTCTATACTCCTACCCTACTCTATTCTATTCTGTAGCATTTCCTTCATTTGTAGTTCTCCTGATATATTAGATACATAGAAACATAGAAGACTGACGGCAGGAAAAGACCTCATGGTCCATCTAGTCTGCCCTTATACTATTTCCTGTATTTTATCTTAGAATGGAGATATGTTTATCCCAGGCATGTTTAAATTCAGTTACTGTGGATTTACCAACCACGTCTGCTGGAGGCTTGTTCCAAGGATCTACTACTCTTTCAGTAAAATAATATTTTCTCATGTTGCTTTTGATCTTTCCCCCAACTAACTTCAGATTGGGTCCCCTTGTTCTTGTGTTCACTTTCCTATTAAAAACACTTCCCTCCAGGACCTTATTTAACCCTTTAACATATTTAAATGTTTCAATCATGTCCCCCCTTTTCCTTCTGTCCGCTAGACTATACAGATGGAGTTCATTAAGTCTTTCCTGATACGTTTTATGCGTAAGACCTTCCACCATTCTTGTAGCCCATCTTTGGACCCGTTCAATTTTGTCAATATCTTTTTGTAGGTGAGGTCTCCAGAACTAAACACAGTATTCCAAATGTGGTCTCACCAGTGCTCTATATAAGGGGATCACAATCTCCCTCTTCCTGCTTGTTATACCTCTAGCTATGCAGCCAAGCATCCTACTTGCTTTTCCTACCGCCCAACCACACTGCTCGCCCATTTTGAGACTGTCAGAAATCACTACCCCTAAATCCTTCTCTTCTGAAGTTTTTGCTAACACAGAACTGCCATTGCAATACTCAGATTGAGGATTCCTTTTCCCCAAGTGCATTATTTTACATTTGGAAACATTAAACTGCAGTTTCCATTGCTTTGACCACTTATCTAGTAAACCTAAATCATTTACCATATTATAGACCCCTCCAGAAATATCAACCCTATTACACACTTTAGAGTCATCGGCAAATAGACAAACCTTCCCTACCAAACCTTCACCTATGTCACTCACAAACATATTTAAAAGAATAGGACTCAGAACAGACCCTTTCTTTTATGTACACTGAGAGAATAAAAGACTAATTCCTTATGTGTCCAATCACACTTGGCCAATAAAATTCTATTCTATTCTATTCTATTCCATTCCATTCCATTCTATTCTATTCTACTCTACTCTACTCTATACTCCTACCCTACTCGATTCTATTCTGTAGTTCTAGTTCTCCTGATATATTGGTATATATACTGGTATATTGCAAGACATTTCAAATTTCTTAAATTTGTTTTGCGTTCCATGGCTTCCTTTTTTTGTCTTCTTTTATATAAGAGACTCAAAGAAAAAAATCTGAAAGAAGCCCAAATTATTTTCCTATCTACATTCAGTCCTTCATTCATCACCTGAATATAGATTTTTGTTTAAAGTAGTTATAGTTGCCTCTGTCCATCCCACTTCATTTTTTTTATAACTGTTCGTTGATATTCAATGTCTGATCCTTATAAAAATAAAGGCTGATTTGATATTATAATTTCTTTTCTGGGTTATTTATGAAACCTTCTCTTTTTCTGATGGCTCTATTTTTAATGACTGAAAAATATTAAATGCTGTTTATTGCAACAATGAAAATTAGGACTGCTACAAGTAACAACTTTTAATCTTAATTCTGGTGGTTCATCGGTCAATAGCTCATCTTTTCAACACATAAAAATTAAATGGTAATAAAAGATACTTCTGGGTTTGGATCAGTATTGACTTAAAACTCAGTAAACATGTGGAGACAAAGAGGAATAAATAAATAAAAATGGTTTTTGCTGCTGCTGATAACAACATCAATTATTTTGTACAGTACATCTTCTGATTACTCTAGAATTCTACGCTTCATTTTCACAATTGAACTTGTCAACAAGAATGCTCAGCTCCTACAAAAAATCACACTGGGTTACAACATCCATGACAACAATTTGAACCCACTTGGTACTTCAGAGGCTTTGCTGGACATGCAGTCTACTGGAGAAGACAATGTTCCTAACTACGCTTGTGGAAGGAATGACCACCTTTTGGCTCTTCTTGATGGAGCTGACAGGGACATCTCCATCCAAATGTCAACATTAGCAGCCAGCTACAAAATCCCACAGGTTTGTGCATATATGTATTTCATTATCTGATAAAGTGTATAGAGTGGTGGTAGATGAACAATGGATCTAACCAACCTTCTCTATGGAATTTGAGAGATGTACTTCTCCATGATCATTGTAGTTAGCAAAAACTTCAGAAGAGAAGGATTTAGGGGTAGTGATTTCTGACAGTCTCAAAATGGGAGAGCAGTGTGGTCGGGCGGTAGGAAAAGCAAGTAGGATACTTGGCTGCCTAGCTAGAGGTATAACAAGCAGGAAGAGGGAGATTGTGATCCCCTTATATAGAGCGCTGGTGAGACCATATTTGGAGTACTGTGTTCAATTCTGGAGACCTCAACTACAGAAAGATATTGACAAAATTGAACGGGTCCAAAGACGTGCTACAAGAATGGTGGAAGGTCTTAAGCATAAAACGTATCAGGAAAGACTTAATGAACTCAATCTGTATAGTCTGGAGGACAGAAGGAAAAGGGGGGACATGATCGAAACATTTAAATATGTTAAAAGGTTAAATAGAAACATAGAAGTCTGACGGCAGAAAAAGACCTCATGATCCATCTAGTCTGCCCTTACACTATTTTCTGTATTTTATCTTAGGATGGATCTATGTTTATCCCAGGCATGTTTAAATTCAGTGACTGTGGATTTATCAACCACGTCTGCTGGAAGTTTGTTCCAAGGATCTACTACTCTTTCAGTAAAATAATATTTTCTCATGTTGCTTTTGATCTTTCCCCCAACTAACTTCAGATTGTGTCCCCTTGTTCTTGTGTTCACTTTCCTATTAAAAACACTTCCCTCCTGAACCTTATTTAACTCTTTAACATATTTAAATGTTTCGATCATGTCCCCCCTTTTCCTTCTGTCCTCCAGACTATGAAATAGCACATCCCTGAAATATCACATGGAATTCCTCATTGCTTTTTCAGATCAGTTATGCAACTGCTTCAGAGGCTCTAAGTGATAAAAGCCAATTTCCCTTTTTCTACTGGATGCTCCCAAAAGTAGGGATTCTTTTCCCAGCCATTGTCCAACTGCTCCTCCATTTCAGATGGACCTTGATTGGTCTCTTTGCTTCAGACACAGAGAATGGCGAGAATTTCATGAGGACTTTTACTCCTGTACTTGGCATGAATGGAATTTGTGTAGTCATATCACAAAAAATTTCAACGACTGACCCTACAGCATCCCTCAAGGATGCCATCTCTAAATGGAGACAAGTCAATGTCTTTGTGCACTTTTTAGAATACGTTTCCCTTTGGGATAGACTTCTCCCTTTCCATTCAACCCTTCAAGCTTTGCCAGAACCCATTGAAGGAAAAGTTTGGATAATCACACCTATTGGGGAATTGTTATTGAGAAGGCACACTTTTCTCAAATACGTCCACAGTATTTTGTCCTTTGCTTTTCAATGGAATGAAAAGACAAACGATGATTCCTTTGAACCAGATCTTTTTGTGGAGCCGTGGTTTGGAAATCATTCTTTCCACTGTTCATTTTCAAAGCATGTCTTCTCAGTCAAAGGAAGGAGGAGATGCATGCAGAAAGAACCACTTGAGACCCAAGAGGAAAGAAACAGGATCTGGTTCCGATACACCCGCCATGTTTACAGTTTCGTGAATACACTGGCCCACACCTTAAATGCTGCATATTCCTCCATATCCAGGAGAAAGAAAGAAGGCCAAGAGAGATTGTGGGATTCAAGGTTGCAGCCATGGCAGGTATGGAGTTCTGGCATCAAACTTCATTTATTTTGTCTAAGAGACAAAAGGAGTCCAAAATGAACAATAACAAACAGCTTTATTGATGCTTTGCACAAAGGACCCTCATGAACAGTGTGAATGGGAAGGAAGAAAGGCAAGGGGGGCGCCCCTCCCTTTTCTTTCTTCAAAAGACACCCTTTCAGTGCCTGTGGCTGTTCTCTGCAAAGTCTTTCCCCCTCCAAGCTGCCCCTCCCTTTTCTTTCTTCAAAAGACACCCTTTCAGTGCCTCTGCAAGCACGCTGTTCTCCTACTTTTGTTAATGCAAATTCTTTCCCCCTCCAAGCCGCCCCTCCCTTTTCTTTCTTCAAAAAAGGGGGAAAAAGAAACCCCTTCATCCCAGCAGCAGCGGCTCAGGTTCGTAAGATGAAAATAGTTCAGAAGAAGAGGCAAAAACAATCTTAAACACCGGGTTCATATCTTGAAAAGTTTGTTAGAAGAGGCGTTCGTAAGATGAGGTACCACTGTACATGTACAGAGTTTAAATATGAAAAGCATGTTTATACCTTTCTCCTCCCATTCCAGTAACTAACCTCCCTCTATTGGCTTCCTTTCTGTTCTGCCGGGCTCTCTGGTAGCAGCCTCCCGAAAATTCAAGGGTACAAATTTCAGACACAAACACGTTTGAAAATTCAAAACAATGTTTTTTAATCCCAAAATTCAAAATAAACTAAGCACTCTTTTTGTATTGCAAAGAGCACTCGTCCCAAAACAACCAGGTAGTCTGTACAATTAACCTTAAGTCTTCGGAGAGGGGCGGCATACAAATCTAATAAATAATAATAATAATAATAATAATAATAATAATAATAAGCAGTCATTAAGTACTTAGCTAGCAGCTGTGAAGAAACTTCACACCCCTTCTTCTTCCAACGAAGTGAGACACACACACACACACATTGCTCTGCTTTGTTTTCAAAGGCGTGAAAAATCAACAAAGTCCAGAAACCAGCAACACAGGATTCCTGACGAACTGCGATCAGATACTCTTCCACAGCGGCCAAACCCACATGCTGCTATTTATAGCAGCAGCCCTAATTACTGGAGCACCACCCAACCACAGGTGGCCTCTCTTTATCTCCTGTAATATGTCCTTACTTGGTCTCTTCTACGCATAATTCTGCGCTTGCGTGGGTCCAAAACGTCTTCATCTGAATCAATGGAAGATAAGGGAGATTGACTGCCTGGGCTGGGTGCCAAGCTCCCCTCTGCCGAGTCACTCCCACCTTCTTCTTCGTCTGAGGAAACTAAACTCTGAACTGACTCTGTCGGCAATAACACAGGCCTGTGATATGTGGAAGTTTCCCCTGCATCCACCTCCACATTACCTGGGGCAGGAGCTTGTCCAGAGCCCACCACAACACTTTCTCTCTCTGAACATTCCCTCAAATCTTAGCATCTCTATCAGTTATCTGCACACTTCCTTTCTCTAAGTCCCACACTCTTCTCTACAAAACCATTTCCTCTGGACATTCCCTCTCAATATGATTTTAGCACAATTTTGCTGAAGTAGAACTTTACAGAAGTACACTTTGATTTTTCAATAAAATGTCATAAAAATGGCTGCACTTGCACTCACATTTACATGTATACTAATGGTATACTAATAACAAAAGATTTAAGTGCCAAAGCCCACTGCAACAATATAGCCAAGAAGGCTTCAAGAGTTGTAAACCTAATCCTACGTAGCTTCTGCTCTGGCAATCTCACACTACTCACCAGAGCTTACAAAACTTTTGCCAGACCCATCCTCGAATACAGCTCATCCATTTGGAACCCATATAGCATCTCAGACATTAACACCCTTGAAAATGTCCAAAGATACTTCACCAGAAGAGCCCTTCACTCCTCCACTCGAAAGAGAATACCCTACACGACTTGACTTTCAATCCTGGGCCTAGAAAGCTTAGAACTAAGACGCCTTAAACAAGATCTAAGTATTACCCACAAGATCATATGCTGCAATGTCCTGCCTGTCGGCAACTACTTCAGCTTCAACCACAATAACACAAGAGGACACAACTGATTTAAACTTAATATTAACTGCTCCAAACTTGACTGTAAAAAATATGACTTCAGTAACCGAGTTGTCGAAGCGTGGAACTCATTACCGGACTCCATAGTGTCATCCCCAAACCCCCAACACTTTACCCTTAAATTATTTACAGTTGACCTAAAAGGTCAGTAAGGGGCGAGTACAAGTGCACTAGAGTGCCATCCGTCCCCTGCCCTATTGCTCTCCTATATCTCCTATACCTTTCTTCTATTCCTATATCTCTTCTTCTATTCTTTCATTGATATGTTCTATTACTATATCTTCTTTTCTATTATTTCTTAGATATATTTTGCTATGAGTATCTCCTCTATAATCTTCATCATGTATTTTACTATTTGTATATAGATATATACCTACTAAAACCCTCATTGTGTATTGGACAAAATAAATAAATAAATTTTAAAAATGTATTTTTACAAGAATAAAACTCCCTTTTCTCACAAGAAAGGCTCCTCTTTTCATGCTGGTAAAAAGAGTTAATGAGATATTTGTAATTTTTATGAGATTTTTAGATTTCTTGTACTTCCAACTAAAGGTATTTGTGAGTTAGAAAACAATAGAAGAAATGTTCAATAGGGAATAGACCACAGACTGAAGGAGAAATCAAGTTTCCCATTTTTTTAAAATTCTCAGATGTTTCTATTTTAGTTCCATTCCTTTCTGGAGAAGAATGAGTTTTGCAATCTTTCCCAGAGGAAACTATACTTGGACCAAAATGGAGATGTAGCTGCCGATCTGAACATTATGAGCGGCCTGGTTCTCTCCCAGATGGATGTCACTGTGGAACAATTGGGGATTTTTGAAAGACAGAGACTTATTTTCAACCAAGATCAACTGTCACAGCTAAAATTGCTCAACAAGGTAGGGGAAAATATTGGTCACTTTTTTCTATTTTTCCAAAGTCTGGTTGTTATGAGAACATAGCACTTATTTCTAGGTTGAATCTCTCCTTGGTCAGTTTATCTATCTATCTATCTATCTATCTATCTATCTATCTATCTATCTATCTATTTATTGGATTTGTATGCCGCCCCTCTCCGTAGACTCAGGGCGGCTAACAACAATGATAAAAAAAAATATGTAACAATCAAATTAATAAAACAACTAAAAACCCTTATTCTCCAGATAGGAAGGATAGAATAGACAGAAGGGGAGGTGGAGTAGCCATTTATATTAAGGAAAGTCTAAAAACAACACTAATTCAAAATACATGTCAAGATCTAGAGACTCTCTGGATTTGCATGCAAAATAAAGAAGGTTCAGTCATTAGAATTGGGGTTATCTATAGGCCTCCAGGGCAATCTGAGGAACATGACAACAAGATGGTCGATGAAATTACCCTAATGGCAGTTAAGGGAGATATTGTGGTTATGGGTGATTTCAACATGCCTGATGTTGACTGGAATATCCCCAGTGTCCTTACATGCAAAAGTAAAAATATAGTAGAGGCCTTTACAGGAGCAACTCTGGCACAGCTGGTTAAGACACCAACTAGAGGGGAGAATATTCTAGATTTAGTTTTTACGAATGGGAATTGGGTTTCAGATGTCAAGGTGGGAGAAAATTTAGGTTGCAGTGACCATGCAGTAGAGAAGAAGCTGGTAACTACAGGCCAGTTAGCTTGACATCAGTTGTAGTTAAAATGATGGAGACTCTACTCAAAAAGAGGATAAATCAGCACCTAAAAAACAATAACTTATTGGACCCAAATCAGCATGGCTTTACTGAAGGCAAATCATGTCAGACTAATCTCATTGATTTCTTTGACTATGTCACAAAGGTATTGGATGAAGGTGGTGCCGTGGATATTGCCTACCTGGACTTCAGCAAAGCCTTTGATACGGTTCCACATAAAGAGCTGATAGATAAATTAGTGAATATTGGACTTAATCCCTGGATAGTTCAATGGATTTGCAGCTGGCTGAAGCGTAGACATCAAAGAGTTATTGTTAATGGCGAGTATTCTGAGCAGAGTCAGGTTACTAGCGGTGTGCCACAAGGGTCTGTTCTGGGTCCTATTCTTTTTAATATGTTTGTGAGTGACATAGGGGAAGGTTTGGTAGGGAAGGTTTGCCTATTTGCCAATGACTCTAAAGTGTGCAATAGGGTTGATATTCCTGGAGGCGTCTGTAATATGGTAAATGATTTAGGTTTATTAGATAAATGTTGAAAGCAATGGAAACTGCAGTTTAATGTTTCCAAATGTAAAATAATGCACTTGGGGAAAAGGAATCCTCAATCTGAGTATTGTATTGGCAGTTCTGTGTTAGCAAATACTTCAAAAGAAAAGGATTTAGGGGTAGTGATTTCTGACAGTCTCCAAATGGGTGAACAGTGCAGTCAGGTGGTAGGGAAAACAAGTAGGATGCTTGGCTGCATAGCTAGAGGTATAACAAGCAGGAAGAGGGAGATTATGATCCCGCTAAATAGAATGCTGGTGAGACCACATTTGGAATACTGTGTTCAGTTCTGGAGACCTCACCTACAAAAAGATATTGACAAAATTGAACGGGTCCAAAGACGGGCTACAAGAATGGTGGAAGGTCTTAAGCATAAAACGTATCAGGAAAGACTTAATGAACTCAATCTGTATAGTCTGGAGGACAGAAGGAAAAGGGGGGACATGATCGAAACATTTAAATATGTTAAAGGGTTAAATAAGGTCCAGGAGGGAAGTGTTTTTAATAGGAAAGTGAACACAAGAACAAGGGGACACAATCTGAAGTTAGTTGGGGGAAAGATCAAAAGCAACATGAGAAAATATTATTTTACTGAAAGAGTAGTAGATCCTTGGAACAAACTTCCAGCAGACGTGGTAGATAAATCCACAGTAACTGAATTTAAACATGCCTGGGATAAACATATATCCATCCTAAGATAAAATACAGAAAATAGTATAAGGGCAGACTAGATGGACCATGAGGTCTTTTTCTGCCATCAGACTTCTATGTTTCTATGTTTCTATAAACCAGACATACACACAAACATACCATGCATAACTTGTAATGGCCTAGGGGGAAGGAATATCTTAACTACCCCATGCCTGGCAGCATAAGTGAATCTTGAGCTTCCAGCCATTGTTCTTCGTCTGGCCCTCTGGTGACCCCCTCCTCTCTATGGCAACCCTTCAAGTACATGTAGACTGCTATCATGTCCACTCTAGCCCTCCTTTTCTCTAGGCTATCCATGCCCGGTTCCCGCAGTCACTCTTCATAACTCTTGGTTTCAAGTCCCCTAATAATTTTGGTTGCTCTTTTCTGCACCTTCTCCAGCGTTTCAATGTCTCTTTTGAAGTGTGGTAACCAGAACTGGATGCAGTACTCCAAATGTGGTCTCACCAGGGCATAGTAGAGTGGTATTAATACTTCCCTGGTCCTGGAGTTTATCCCCCTGTTGCTGCAGCTTAGGACCGATTAGGTCCCACAGAGTTGGCCTTCTTTGGGTCCTGTCGACTAAACAGTGTTGTTTGGCAGGTCCACAGGGAAGAGCTTTCTCTGTGGTGGCCCTGACCCTCTGGAACCATCTCCCCCCTGAGATTAGAACTGCCCCTACCCTCCTTGCCTTTCATAAACTCCTTAAAACCCACCCCTGCCGTCAGGCATGGGGGAATTGAGACACCTCCCCTGGGCCTATACAATTCATGTACGGTATGTTTGTGTGTATGTTTGCTTTAATAACGGGTTTTTTAATGTTTTTAAATTATTAGATTTGTCTTGAATTGTTCCATTGTTGTTGTGAGCCACCCCGAGTCTATGGAGAGGGGTGGCATACAAATCTAATAAATAAATGAATGAACGAACAAACAAACAACAGATTGTGTTGGCTTTTTTGGCCACTGATGCACATTGCTGGCTCATGTTTAGTTGATTATCCACCAAGACTCCAAGATCTCTTTCGCAGTCACTACTGCTAAGTGTTTTGTTGTTAATTTTCTTTTGTTAACATCTGACTGGCTATACAAGGTTTTCTTGGTTTATAGAAAAATGTATAAAGAAAGAAGGAAGCACTTTGGCATAATGGTTAGTATAGATGGATATAGCATTGCTTCCAGCTCTATGGATTCAGCTCCATTGATCTTAGAGGCCAATGTCTTAGAAGAACTTGAACAATTAAAGATAAATAAGGCAATGGGTCCAGATGGCATCCACCCCAGAATTCTTAAAGAACTCAGATTTGTCATGGCTACTCCCCTGACTGAATTTCTTAACCAATCCCTGTTAACAGGAGATGTTCCTGAGGATTGGAGAATGGCCAGTGTTGCGCCTATCCACAAGAAGAGTAGTAGAGAAGAAGCTGGTAATTACAGGCCAGTTAGCTTGACATCAGTTGTAGTTAAAATGATGGAGTCTCTACTCAAAAAGAGGATAAATCAGCACCTAAAAACCAATAACTTATTGGACCCAAACCGGCATGGCTTTATTGAAGGCAAATCATGTCAGACTAATCTCATTGATTTCTTTGACTATGTCACAAAGGTGTTGGATGAAGGTGGTGCTGTGGATATTGCCTACCTGGACTTCAGCAAAGCCTTTGATACAGTTTCACATGAAGAACTGATAGATAAATTAGTGAAGATTGGACTTAATCCCTGGATACTTCAGTGGATTTGCAGCTGGCTGATCCGTAGACATCAGAGGGTTGTTGTTAATGGCGAGTATTCTGAGGACAGCCTGGTTATTTATTTATTTATTTATTTATTTATTTATTTATTTATTTATTTATTGGATTTGTATGCCGCCCCTATCCGCAGTGTGCCACAAGTGTCTGTTCTGGGTCCTATTCTTTTTAATATCTTTGTGAGTGACATAGGGGAAGGTTTGGTAGGGAAGGTTTGCTTATTTGCCGATAACTCTAAAGTGTGCAATAGGGTTGAAATTCCTGAAGGCGTCTGTGATATGGCAAATGACTTAGCTTTTCTAGACAAATGGTCAAAGCAATGGAAACTGCAGTTTAATGTTTCCAAATGTAAAATAATGCACTTGGGGAAAAGGAATCCTCAATCTGAGTATTGTATTGGCAGTTCTGTGTTAGTAGAAACCTCAGAAGATACAGATTTAGGGGTAGTGATTTCTGACAGTCTCAAAATGGGTGAACAGTGAGGTAGGAAAAGCAAGTAGAATGCTTGGCTGCATAGCTAGAGGTATAACAAGCAGGTAGAGGGAGATTGTGATCCCACCGTATAGATCACTGCTGAGACCATATTTGGAATACTGTGTTCAGTTCTGGAGACCTCACCTACAAAAAGATATTGACAAAATTGAATGGGTCCAAAGATGGGCTACAGGAATGGTGGAAGGTTTAAGCATAAAACTTATCAGGAAAGACTTAATGAACTCAATCTATATAGTCTGGAGGACCAAAAAAGGGGGGGAGGATATGATCAAAACATTTAAATATGTTAAAGGGTTAAATAAGGTTTAGGAGGGAAGTGTTTTTAATAGGAAAGTGAACACAAGAACAAGGGGACACAATCTGAAGTTAGTTGGGGGAAAGATCAAAAGCAACATGAGAAAATATTATTTGACTGAAAGAGTAGTCGATCCTTGGAACAAACTTCCAGCAGACGTGGTTGGTAAATCCACAGCAACTGAATGTAAACATGCCTGGGATAAACATATATCCATCCTAAGATAAAATACAGGAAGTAGTATAAGGGCAGACTAGATGGACCATGAGGTCTTCTTCTGTCATCAATCTTCTATGTTTCTATGCCTGGTTAACCCTTTTTGAGGGACATGTTTTCATGACCTCACCTTGATCTCACCTCACTACAATTCTAGAAACCATACAAATAATCTTTAGATTTATTTCAGCCAGGTGGCAGCCATATAAATTAACCGAATACATATAACAATAAACAAATTACTTGTCCTTTAATATTGGTAGCCTATATTTATAAGGAATGCTCCCTTCGTATCTTAACTGGGACACTATTTTGGACTTGTTTCAAGGGAGAATAGCTTTGCAATATTTTGTGTAGTTCTTTAAAAATGTCTATGGATATTCTCAGTTATCCAGATCATGATTGTCCCAAAGATGCTTTTTTTAAGGAGGCAACTGGACTTTTTTGTTTTTTTCTTTGAAGACATTTCACTTCTCATCCAAGAAGCTGCATGGTGGGGACTAGGAATATAATGTTGTGGTTTGCTCGCATCCTGCACAAATAGTGTAGCTGGCACCTGAGATTGACCATGAAGACAATGAGGGATCCGTCACGTTGGAAATTGCCAGCCACAGAGACATTCAGTAATTAAAGAGTTAACATGTGTACCTTTGCTATTAATCACTCCCATATTTACGTCATATCCCACATATCACTTCCGCCCGCATGAGATTGCTCTTCTCCTCCGTCCTCGTTCCTTTCTAGACGCCATTATGCCTTAAGCTGTTCATATTCTTTTGTCTCTCATGACACTGTTTGTTTTCTGTTTTAAAATAAAGAAATGCTTGTTTTGATTAATACTGCTTGGTTCTTATAACTTCATCGACCTCCGTGGTTATCAGAAGTTCAAACAGGCTTCTGTTATCCTTGACATGGTAGCAGAGGATGGTTTCTTTCTTTTTTTAAACTAAATTTATTAAATATATACAATAAAAACCAAATACAGAAAGACAAAAGAGATATGCATATTGTACATTTTTTACACTCTAGTTATGTAGTAATTGGGGAGTGGAAGAAGGGGGTTGTGAAGCGAGGGAAGTAGATATAGAAGGAAGGGGGATAGGGAAAAGAAGGAGGGGGGGATAGAGAGGCGAAAACCAGCGTTAGAGCTGGGTCTTTCATGATTTGCGGCCTGTAGTTTGATCTCGTAGTTGGTGTGTTTTACCCTAAGGCTTTATCGATATGTTTTGAATGTAGTTTTTAGTGCCAATATATATAATTCATTTAGGGGTTTATTTTCTTTGTAAAGTTGGAGTTCGTGTCGATCGATGTTTACAGTTTGTTGTTTCAGTTTGATGTTATGATTTGTGATGTAAATTGCTATTTTTTCAAGTTGTTTTTGTTGGATATTTTTCTTGATAAGTAATTTTTAGATAATTCCTTTTTTTTAACCAGAGGTACCATTTATCCCAAGCTTTGTAGAAATCTGTCTCATCCTTGTCTTGCAGTTCCATTGTTAGTTTGGACATTTCTGCGCATTCCATTATTTTAATCAAGAGTGATAGAGTAGTTGGGGCTTTTTCTTGCTTCCAAAATTGTGCATATAAAATCCATGCGGCTGTAATAATATGGATTATAATATATCCGTTTTCTTTACTAAAATTTTGTCTTGTGATTCCTAGTAGAAATAGTTCGGGTTTCGCATGGATAGTCTGAGAAGTAATTTGTTCTAGTATAGTTTTAATTTTTTGCCAATATTTTTGGGTGGTTTCACATGTCCACCAGATGTGGTAATATGTACCTGGTTTTTCTCTGCATTTCCAACATAATGGTGATAGATTTGGATACATTTTTGCAAGTCTAGCAGGTGGCAAGTGCCATCTGTAGAACATTTTATAATGGTTTTCCTTATATGAGGTTGCCATCGTTAGTTTATAGTTAGCAGTCCAAATTTTTTCCCATTCGTTTAAATAAATTGTGTACCCAAAGTTTTGTGACCACGCTATCATAGATCCTTTAACTATTTCTTCAACAGTATCGTGTTGAAGGAGGATATTGTATATATTTGATATTTGCTTTTTTTGTGGACCAAAAATTATTTTATCGAGGGGGTTATTTTTTTGGAAGTCTGATTTGTTCTTATCTTCATTATATTTTGATTTTATTTGTAGGTAGTGTAGCCAATCTACTTTAATACCTTTTTCCATGAGTTTTTGCTTAGGGATTAGCTCATTATTTTCGTTTAGTAGTTGGTCGTATGTTATAATTTTATCAGGGGTTAATGCATTCGGGTATATAATGGCTTCTGTTGGTGAAATCCATTTTGGGATGCAGAGGTAGTGGTTTTTTTTAATGAAGTGCCAGGTGTTAATTAAGGTTTTTCGGATGTAGTGTGATCTGAAATATGTTGGTATTTTATCTATGTCTGTCATCAGAAACTTGTGCCACCCGGATTGAAGGTCATAGCCTTCAAGTGTTAATATTCTAGAATTTTTAAGTATTATCCATTCTTTCAGTAGGTTTACAATTGAGGCATGGTAGTATAGTTCCATGTTTGGTAACCCAAATCCACCCCTTGACCTATGGTCTTGTAGGTCCTTAAGTTTTATCCTGGCCTTTTTTTTTGTCCATATGAATTTGCGAATTTTTTTGTGTAAGTTTTTGAAAAAGGTCCTATTTAGTTTAATGGGTGCAGTTTGGAAAAGGTACAGAAATCTAGGAAGTATATTGCTTTTAATTACAGCAATTTTCCCCATTATAGAGAGTGGGAGTTTCGACCATCTGCAAAAATCTTTGTCCATTTCATTGATTAGTTTATCGTAATTGTCTTTCTTGATAGTGCTGCAATTTGCGGTAATCCATAATCCTAAGTATTTAACTTTTTTGGCGGTTTTTATTTTAGTGGATTCTTCTAATTTCAATATCTGCTGTTTTGTCATATTTTTTGTTATCATTTTTGTTTTTTCTCTATTAATTTTTAATCCAGCAATCTCTCCAAATTTATTTATTTCATTAATTAGGATAGGTGCAGATTTTAAGGGGTCTTGTACAATGAACATCATGTCATCAGCAAAAGCTTGAAGTTTATAATGTTCATTTTTAATTTTTAATCCTTGGATTTCCTTATTGTGTCTTATTTTATTTAGTAGAACTTCTAGTGCAAAGATAAAAATCAGGGGGGCTAAGGGACAGCCCTGCCTCACTCCTTTTTTTATACTTATTGTTTCTGTCATATCATTGTTTATCAGTATTTTGGCTGTTTGTATTGAGTATATAGTTTTAATGAGTTCTGTAAATTTATTACCAAATTGCATTGACGCTATTTGTGTTGTAAAGAATTGCCAGTATAAACTATCAAAAGCTTTCTGTAGATCTACGAATAGGAATGCTACTGGTTTATCTATGTTTTTATTGTAGTATTCTAAAGAGTCCAAAATAATCCTTGTGTTTGTTGTTATGTTTCTTGCCGGAAGGAAGCCATTTTGGTCTGTATGTATTCTAACAGTTAATATTCGTTTAAATCTTTCGGCTATGATGGATGCAAAGATTTTATAATCCGAGTTAAGCAGGGATATTGGACGATAATTTTGAATGTGAGCTCTATTTTGTGTATCTTTAGGTATTAAAGTTATGTAGGCCTCGTTCCAGGAGGAAGTTTTGAACCCTCGAGAATTTCATTAACAAGGGGTAACATTATAGGCTCCAGAATTTCTTGAAATTGTTTATAGAATTCGGCAGGTATACCGTCTGTGCCCGGGGTTTTATTATTTTTTTGTTTTGTAATTGCGCTAGTTAGTTCCATTGATGTTATTTTGTCATTTAGCATATCCTGATCTTCCTTATTTATTTTTTCTGTATTTTCTAAGTTCTTGAATAGATTATTTATTAATTGTTTATTTACGTCATCTTTTTTATATAATTCCTCAAAGAAAGATTTAATTATTTGCTTTTTATCGCTGAGTGTTGTTTTTAAAGCATCTGTATGATCATATAATGCCTCTATAATTTTATCTGCTTTTTGGTGAGCGAGTTTTAAGGCTAACCATCGCCCAGGTTTGTTTGCAAATTCAAAGTGCTTTTGTTTGGCAATCCTTAATTTATGTGAGAGTTCTTCTTGAGTTTGCAGGTTTATGTAATGTTTTGTAATATTCAATTCTCCTAAAATTTCGGCGTTGTCTGGTTTCATTTGTAGGGTTTTTTCAAGGTTCTGAAGTTTTATTTTTAGTGTGGATAGGCTGTTTTGTTTCTGTTTTTTCTTTTTATTTTGGTATGCGATATAGGTTCCTCGCACATAGGCTTTCATTGTGTCCCATAGGTTTTGTGTGGAAGTGTTACCATCATTGTTAATTTGGAGAAACTCACCCAATTGTTGTTTTAACATTTTTTGAAAGTTTTCTTCTTTAAATATTGTTTGGTTCATAGTCCATCGTCTTGAATGGTTATTAGTTGAATCTCTCCATTTCAACAATATGGGGTTATGATCTGCCCAGGAGTTTGGAAGTATTTGTATGTCTGTTACTTCATTGATAAATTCTAAATCAGCCCAGGCCATATCAATGCGGGACCATGACTTGTGAGGAAAAGAGAAAAAAGTATATTGTCTATTGTTTGGATTAAAGTGACGCCATATGTCTTTTAGTGCTAATTCAGTTGTAAGTTGTTCAAAAGTTGTCGGTAGTTGTTTTCTCTTTTTCATTTGTTTAGTGCTTTTATGATCCTTTTTCCTGTCTAATATTGCATTGAAGTCGCCTGTTATTATTATATTTGTTAAGTTTAATTCCGTGATTTTTTGATGTAGCTTTGCATAAAAAGTGGATTGATTTATTGTGGGAGCATAGATTGCAATTATATGTATTTTTTTTTGTTCCTGATGTAATTTGTACTATTAATATCTGTCCGTTGTCGTCTGTGTAAATTAGTTTAGGGTTAAGTTTAGGTTTAATGTATAGTACTACTCCTCTTTTCTTGACTTCAGCAAGGGATGAGAAGATTTCTCCAAGCTTGGGATGGTTTAAGATTAATTGGTCTTATTTTTTTACATGCGTTTCTTGGAGACAGATTATATCTGCTTTTTGTTGTTCAATTTTGTAGAATGTTTTTTCCCTTTTACTAGGAGAGTTGAGGCCGTTGATATTGATAGAGAATAGTCTTATTTCATTATTCGGTAAGGGTTTTTTGTGATGTAAGTTAGTTTGCTGGTTCTCTTCTTTTCTCCTTTCTCGCCTCCGCTTGAGATCTTGTTGTTGGGCCGTCTCTGCCATATTCTTCCATTAATTTAAGTCCAGTTTCCTTATCTGCGAGAGTGTCTTCAGAGCTGATTTCATCCAGGCTAGATTTATCTTTTGATTCTTGCTCCCTAATACATTCCTCATCTACCTTTTTGATGATTTGATCGTAAAAGTCTCTTGCATCTTCTGTCGAAGTTATTTTGTATTTTTTGTCAATTAAGGAGATCAGCATGCCCTCAGGTGTCAGCCATCTAAATGGTATCTTGTTTCTGTTGAGTTTATTAGCTAGGGTTTGATAGGGTTTCCGCTTTTCACGCACTCGTCTAGGAACTTGACGAAGGACTATGATCTCTTTTCCTTTATATGATGGAGGATTTTCCTTTGACATATTGTAGATTTCATCTCTTATAGTACGCTTAGTGAATCTAATATGTACTTCCCTGGGTAGGCGATTTCCTTTTGCGTAACTTGTAGATAATCTGTAAATTTCATCCATTTGTTGATACATTTCCTGTGGGGTTTTATTTGTGATGGGTGCAAGAATTTCTGACATAATCTGAGGCAGGTTCTCTTCACTTGATTCGCTAATATTCTGGAACCTCAAGAAGAATGCTGATTTTTCAAGCTCAAGATTTAAAATGGCCTCTTCCAGATTTGTATTGATGTATTCTGTCCTACTTTCTGCGTATTGCAACCTGGTTTCCATTCTATCATTTTGTTCCTCAATTTTTTGAATTTTTTCATCATTCTGTGTAAGGGTTCCATGCATCATCGCTATCTTCTCATCAAGCTGTCCAACACGATCGTCAATTTTCTTGATCTCTTCCTTGATATCTTCCTTCATTGCACCCATATTTTCCATCATTAATTCATACTTCCGATCCATTGATTTCTGCATATTAATCATTATCTCTTGTAGGGAAGCTAGGGTAATGGGTGCAGCTTGGTCTGATTGTACAGCTGATGTTTTGTCAGTAGAAGAGTTTTCTAAGTTACGCTGGATGGTCGGAGTTGAAGATTGAGGTGCTGCCTTCTTCCAAGCTTTAGTACTTTTATTTGTATTAGTAGATGACATTTTGAATATTTATGGGAAAGTCAGACAGGGTATAGTAAGAGATACAGAAATATGGGTTTAGCTTATACTCAAAATGTTCGATACTATTGATTTATATTAATCTTAATAGAATAACTTATAGTAAACTTATAGTAGGATAGCTTATAATAATATTATAATAGGCTCTATAATCCAATTCTTAAGACTCAAAAATGTCAATATACAGTTCTATATCAATATCTAATAAGTATTATTAATGTTCTAGATATGGGTATTCAAGAAGGTTAGGGTAAGTTAGAAGAATTGAGTAAGTAATAGGTAATGAAAAATAATGAAAAATAACTTTCAATTAATATATAATAATTAATATATATAATAGTTAAATACAGTGGAACCCCGACATAAGAGCTGCTCTACTTAAGAGCAACTCGAGATAAGAGCTGGGAGGGGAGAGATATTTTTGTTCTACTTACAAGCCCAAATTCGAGATACAAGCGCCAAGGAGCTGTCTCCTGAAGCCAAACGCTAACTTCCGCGTTCGGCTTCAGGAGACAGCTGCGAAGCGGCGCGCGTGTTTTAAAAGATTGCAGCCGGCCTGGGGGGCTCGGGGGGGGGTGCTTGCAGCTTTCTTTCTTGCTCTTTTTCTTTCTCTCTTTTACCTTCCCTTCCTCTACTTCTTCTTTTCTTTCTCCTTCCCACCTTCTTCCCTCCCTCCCTCCCTTCACTCATTCCTCTCTTACTCTCCCCTTTCATAAGTTTCCTTGCTTCCTTCCTCTGTTCCTGTCCCTTCCCCCTTTCTTTCTTTCTTTCTTTCTTGCTCTTTTTCTTTCTCTCTTTTACCTTCCCTTCCTCTATTTCTTCTTTTCTTTCTCCTTCCCACCTTCTTCCCTCCCTCCCTCCCTTCACTCATTCCTCTCTTACTCTCCCCTTTCATAAGTTTCCTTGCTTCCTTCCTCTGTTCCTGTCCCTTCCCTCTTTCCTTCCTTCCTTCCCACCCTCCGTCCATTCATTCACCCATTCCTCTCTTGATCGCTTAAAGCCGGTCCCTGGTGCAAAAAGGGTTGGGGACCTCTGTCCTACAGGATTGGGTGGCAGAGAAGTTGAACATATGTAAATTTAAAAGTTTAAGAAAGTTTACAAGTTAAGTGAAAGAAACTTCATTATTCATTTATATGTACATGTACATTTCTTCATTAAAAACATGTCTTTCTGCATAATTTAGACTAACTTTGTGAGTTTTTTGAGGGCTGGAACCAATTAAAATTATTTACATTAATTCCTATGGGGAAAAGTCGTTCGAGATAAGAGCTGCTCGACTTAAGAGCCCAGGTCCGGAACGAATTAAACTCGTATCTCGAGGTACCACTGTATAGTTGTTTGACAAATTGTAGTGTTTATATTGATAGATAGGTAAATAAGTATATAATAAGTAGATAGATTAACACATCAGCATATATGTATATAGGTCAATAAATAAATAAATTATTAGTTTAGATATAAATCTGTAAGTAAATCTAGCTCAGTAATCCAATTAATTCATAGATTCAATAGATCTCTAGTAGTGATGATAATATAACAGTATAAAGTATTATCAATGACAGTATAAAGATGTAATGGCAATATATCAATGTAGAATGTTTTCAAAAATCAAACAATCAAGGGGTTATTCTCAACATTGCAGCAAATCACATATAGAGTATTCAAAAAAGAAAGATAACTGTAACTGGAAAAAGGAGAGTAACAGTAGACAGGAATATTCAGGAGTGGAAAGGAAATTAATAAGGAGCAGATAATATTGAGGGATGTTTTTCTTTCCTTTCCTTTTTCTCTCTTCTTGGGCTGATGCAATAGCGCTGAGTCACAGTTCACAGTTCAGTCTCTGAGAGTCTCTATGATTAAGGAAGTCTCTGACAATCTCTGACAGTCTATCAGTAAGAGAACAGCGTTGTAGAGTTAATAGGGAATCAAAGTTCAAAGTTTGTAGATTTTTTGTTTGTTTTCTGACAACTGGAACAACAATGCAGAGTCAATATGCAATCAAAAGTGAGGTGAAGTAGTGGGGTTAGACAGAGGGGAGATGAAAGAGAGGGTAAAAAAAAAGGAAAAAGATTAAGTATATAAAAACCTCCGATTTTTGTGGTTTGTCGCCGACTCAGTTCGTTCTAATCCACTTAATCTGTTCAAAACTTCCTCTTACCATCAAGACATCCAAAACTTTCTCACCCCCAAATGTTGTGTATCACACGTTGTTTTCAATCTTTCACTGCAAAATCACAGAGTCCAGCAGAAAAAGTTTAGTTGGTATAAGGTTTTAAATCACATCTGCTCGATCTGCCTAGTCTTGTTTGTTCTCTGCCGCCATCAGCCAATTAAGGATCGCAGTCGCCGCTTTTCTCAAAGGGTTTGGCACTCTTCCTTAACAATACAAAGAACACAACAGGGGGTCTTTCATCTGCTATTATCCACAAACAACGATCGATCAAAGGGAATCTCTTCACTTATTTCACTCCAAAGCTTTCACCGCCGCCTTCTCACAGCTTCCTTAATGGAGTTGGAGCGTCACAGCTTCAGGCCGATCTGAAGATCAGTTCTTCGTGTGCTGGCAAAGGGGGTTTCCCTGCTTCCTGGTGGGTCCGCCGACCTCCCTCAGGTACACAAGGAGTTCCTCTATTAAATCACCATCTCTTCAGGTCAGTGATCGCCGTTAAGCACCAAAAAAACCACACGAAAAGCCAGGACAACCCCCGGAGAAAGGAAGGCTGCCTGGTAACAGCTTGACGCAAAAAGCAGAGGATGGTTTCGATCCATCGACCTCTGTGGTTATCAGAAGTTCAAACGAGCTTCTGTTATCCTCGACATGGCAGCAAGAGGGATGGTTTTCCTTTAACTAATCAAGTCTGATATGCCTGCGAAAAAACGCAGATATTTCTCTCTGAACCTCCCTGCTTCTGAAACAAGCATGCCGACACCGGCAGAAGGACTTCCTGACACCCCCCCCCCCCATGGACAACATTGATTGTAGCATGTGATTCGCTTCCGGAACCTCGTTGAGCTGATCTGTAGTTACTGGAACTCCTGCGTCTGCCCCATCTGGGACCTGTTCCTCTGGGCTGGGCAGGATATTGAGAGCGTTGAGAATCAGCAGATTGAGAGCGTTGAAAATCTGTTCTTCTGGATTGATTACTTCTTTGTTGGTAACCACGACTCGCCGGAGCTCTAGTAGTAGCTGTTCTGGATTTAAGTCTGCGTTCCATAATTACTTCTTCTTCAGTTAAGATTTGGCAAACTCTGGATGTAGTATGTTGAGGTATAGGTATACTATGGCAGCAAGAGAGATGGTTTTCCTTTAACTAATCAAGTCTGATATGCCTGCGAAAAAACGCAGATCAGAACAACAACCAGGGCCTGCTACACTTCCTGGGATGAGTGAATCAGCCCTTCCTCTGAGGAATGACTTTGCATTTCCTGTTCTGAGTGACTCAGAAGAAGAGGAGAAGCCTCTTCTGGGAAGCCAGAGTGCGCAGGGCATCTAGGAGACATGAGTGGTTAGATAAGTGGAGATTTACTCATGAGTAACACTGCTGACTATTGGATCACACCCTCACGCTATTTAAGGTTGAGTCATTCCCTGTCTCATTGCAGAGAACAAGGCAGTTCATTGTGGAAAGATCTTGTATTGGATATTGGATTCAGCTTGTGTTTTAAAAGAACATATTCTTGTCTTTGCTAATGAGCTTCAGTTTTTCAGTTAGCTTTTGACTTTGACACTTCTGAAATCTTGCTTCATCTGGCAATTATAACTATGTTTATCATTTATCCGGGACTCTTGACAACTGACAAGACTTTGCTAGAAATGGATTTTCTTTCTAAAAACACTCTTAAAGGATTGAGACTGTTGTACATATTAATCCTTTTATTTGTTATTTCTGGTGTGCATCTGATTACTGGGACTCAGTGCTAGACAGAACAGATAACCCTAAAGAGCTGAAGAAGCTTGCGTGAGGAACAAAATGTCTTCAAAGAAAAAAACCCCCAAGAAAGTTCAGTTGCCTCCTGAAAAAGCACCTTTGGGATTCTTTTAAAAAAAAAATCTTTGCAGATTCTACTAGTCTAAACTTTCTTTCTTTATCATAATGTTATTCTTTTTTAATAAATATAATAGAGTAAAAATTAATACATATTTTAGAATAAATTTTATTGTAAATTTTAATTGTAAAATTAATAGAAATAGATCATCATATTTTTAAAATGATGGATACATGAAAAATGGAGGATGTATGTTAATAGGATTGTATACAACCCTATTGTCACTTAATGTACAAATATTTCCTCAATTTTATTCCTGAAGCCTTTAGAAAAATCTTTTATTGCAATGTGATATGTTAGAAGTAAATGGGAGAAACTAAATGAAGAATCTGTCAGTAATTGTATCTCCTTCAATAATTTTAATAGTTAGAATAATATTTTATATGGAGTACAGTAGTGCCCCTAGACACGAGCATAATTCGTTCCATAAGGAAGCTTGTATCTTGAGGCAACTCGTATCTGGAACAAATAACTTTTCCCCCCTCCGAGATATCCAAAAGCAAGGATTCATGCGCCACCTAGTGGACGCTTGGCTCGTATCCCGAATTTGAGCTCTGGACTAGAACAGAAATGTCTCTCCCCTCGTGGCTCATATCTTGAAATACTCGCATGTAGAGCAGCTCGTATCTAGAGGTACTACTGTATACCTAAATGAAGCCCAGAGTCTATTTGACTGATGTTCATGCCAACCTCCATTTTCCATGGATGGTTGCTGCTGACCTACAATATTTTCTCTGGAATTCCTTTTTCTTCTTTTTAGTCTCTCCCTCAATCCCAATGTGTGAAAAATTGTCATCCTGGATTTTACAAGCGGACTCGGGAAGGAGAGCCAGTTTGCTGCTATGACTGCATTCCTTGTTTGGAGAGGACCATCTCCACTCAGGAAGGTGGGTGTCACCAAAGGAAAGGGCAGATCTTGTGGAAGTTGATTTATCAAGAGTTTTTTCAGAGGCAAGGATACAGTATTAACCCAGAATATTTTGATCAATGTGCCTGGTAAAAGAGACCCATTGAAGCTTCACTGTTTTGCTGTTTATTTTCAACCTACCCAATTACTATTATAGCAGGAGAAATTAAGAAAAAAATCTGGGAGAGGTAGGAAGAGATATAATAGCAAGTCATGGGGAATTGGGTAAGATCACTTCTGGTACAGAAAATCTCTCTTCTATTTATCAGTTTGGAAGTGTCTTTCCATATTAATCTTTCTTAGGAGCATTTGAATTCTTGGAAACTTGAGGAATACTTTCACGTTAATGGCTCTTGCTCATGTATACCAGATTAACCTTATAAAACAAAAGGAACATAACAGAATAACAGACTTGGAAGGGACCTTGAAAGTCTTCTGATCCAATTCCATATTGAAGCAGGAAATCCAAAACCATTTCAGACATATGACTGTCCAATCTCTTCTTATAATCTTATTTTATTTATTTATTTTTATTTTTATTTATTTATTTTGTCCAATACATAATACACATTGAAGAGAATAGATATGTAATAATATAAGTAAAGAAAAGAATAGAAGAAAAGATATAAAAGTATAGGTGAACATATTTGAAAGGAAGAAAAGATAAATGAGATAAGGAGAGACAATTGGACAGGGGATGGAAGGCACCCTAGTGCACTTATGCACGCCCTTTACTGACCTCTAAGGAACCTGGAGAGGTCAATCGTGGATAGTCTAAGAGAAAAATGTTTGGGGTTAGGGGTTGACACTACTGAGTCAGGTAATGAGTTCCACGCTTCGACAACTCAGTTGCTGAAGTCATATTTTTTACAGTCAAGTTTGGAGCGATTAATGTTAAGTTTGAATCTGTTGCGTGCTCTTGTGTTGTTGTGATTGAAGCTGAAGTAGTCATTGACAGGTAGAACATTGCAGCATATGATCTTGTGGGCAATACTTAGATCGTGTTTTAGGCGATGCAGTTCTAAACTTTCTAGACCTAGGATTGATAGTCTATTTTCGTAGGGTATTCTGTTTCGAGTTGAGGAGTGAAGGCTCTTCTGGTGAAGTATCTTTGGACATTTTCAAGGGTGTTGATGTCCGAGATGTGGTATGGGTTCCAGACAGATGAACTGTATTCAAGGATGGGTCTGGCAAATGTTTTGTAGGCTGTGGTAAGTAGTGTGAGATTGCCAGAGCAGAAGCTGCGTAGGATCAGGTTAACAACTCTAGGAGCACTCATAACCTCTGAAGGCAAGACCTTCCCCATTAATTGCTCCAACATTCAGGAATTTTCTCCTTATTTCTAGGTTGGTTCTCTCCTTAATTAGTTTCCATCCATTGTTTCTTGCCCAGCCTCCATATACTTTGGAGAATAGATTGATCTCCTCTTCTTTGTGACAGCACCTTACATATTGGAATATTGCTATCATGTCACCCTAGTCCTTCTTTTCATTAAATTTTCATTAAATTAATTCCTGTGATCATTCATTATATGTTTTAGCTTCCAGTCACCTAATCATCTTTGTGGCTCTTTTTGCACTCTTTCTAGAGTCTCAACTTCTTTTTTATATCATGATGACCAAAATTGGATGCAGCATTCCACGTATGATATTACCAAGTCATTATAAACTGGTACTAATACTTCATGTGATCTTGGTTCTATCTCTCTGTTAATGCAGCCTAGGACTGTGTTGGCCTTATTTGGATGCTGCAGCACACACATTGGCTCATATTTAAGTGATTGTCAATCCTTCTTGGAGTTACTACTATTGTGACAGGTACCATCTGTTCTATATTGTGTATTTGGTTTTTCTTGCCTAAATCTTGTCCTGTCGGGCTCTCTGGTAGACTCCTCCCAAAAATTCACAGGTACAAATTTCAGACACACACACGTTTGAAAATTCAAAACAATGTTCTTTATAAGGAAAATTCACTTAACCTAAGCCCTCTTTTGGTATAGCAAAGAGCACTCGTCTCCAAACAAACTGGTAATTTGTACAAGTCCCTTATCAGTTCTGTGATACTTAGCTTGCAGCTGTGAGGCAATTTACAGTCCTTCTTCTTTCACAAAGTGAAACACACTTTGCTCTGGTTTAGTTTCAAAGCAGGGAAAAATCAGCACACAAAAAGTCAAAGTTAGTATCACAGTCATGAAACACAATGGTCAGATAATCCTCCACAATGGCCAAACCCATAGGCTGCTATTTATAGCAGCCTCACTAATTACCACAGCCCCACCCAACCACAGTTGGCCTCATTTTCTTTGATAATAATCTCTCAGTTGTTGTTGCCTATGCATCGCTCTCCGCATGCGTGGCTGTATCATTAACTCTTGTTCTGAATCCAAGGAGGAGCTAGATAATTGATCTCCTTCTGAGCTGTCTGCCACACTCTCCACCTCCCGGTCACTCATGTCTTCTGGGTCAGAGGAGCCTTCATCATCAGATTCCACCGGGGGTAAAACAGGCCTGCAGCATGTGGATGTCTCCCCCACACCCACAGTCCTTGGGGCAGGGGCTGGGCCAGAGCTAACCACAACATAGTCTCCCTTAATTTTAAATATTCAGCAAAAATATATATATGTATGTATGTATGTATGTATGTATGTATGTATTTATGTATGTATTTATGTATGTATGTATTTATGTATGTATATATGCATGTATTTATGTATGTATGCATGCATGCATGCATGCATACATACATACATACATACATACATTATATATGTAGATTGTTCTGAGTTCGGGTTTTGCCCCGTGTAATATTTTGAGTGTCTATGCGACGTTTCGGTGAAATCACATTCACCATCATCAGGCTGAAGTTATAAGCTTCGTGCTGCTATAAATATAGTTTGTTTGCAACTGCTATTTGTTCCTTATATATAGTGGTGGGGATGGAGATTTGGTTTGAATGTAGCAAATAGATTGGGTGGCTATGTTTTAATGATTTGATTGGTTGGTGGAATCACATTTAGTTGAAGGATTGACATGGTGATGATTATGATATGTTTTTTTTTTGTTTAAGGCTGGTATGTATATATATATACACACATAGTAAAATGCATGATGGAGGTTATAGAGGAGATACTCATAGTAAAATATATCTAAGAAATAATAGAAAAGAAGATATAGGAATAGAACATGTCAATGAAAGAATGGAAGAAGAGATATAGGAATAGAAGAAAGGTATAGGAGATATAGGAGAGCAATAGGACAGGGGACGGAAGGCACTCTAGTGCACTTGTACTCGCCCCTTACTGACCTCTTAGGAATCTGGATAGGTCAACCGTAGATAATCTAAGGGTAAAGTGTTGGGGATTTCTTGCCTAAATCTAGAACCTTACTTTTCTCATCATTAAATTTCATTTTGTTAGATAGCGCCCAGTGTTCAAGATCCTGTCAATGTTCAATGTTCTGTCAAGATCCTTCTGTATCTTAAGACTATCTTCCGGAGTTTTGGCTATTTCTGTCAGCTTGGTGTCATCTGCAAATTTGATGAGTTCCCTATCTATCCCCTCATCTAAATCATTGGTGAAGATATTGAAGAAATATTGAAGATATTGAGATAGAAATCTGTGGCTTCCCCACTGCTCACTTCCCTCCATGTAAATGCAGTTCCATTGAGTGTGGTTGTTCAGCAAGTTACATCTGGTGGTGATACTGTCTGACCCATATTTTCATAGCTTAACAAGTAGCAGGTTGTGATCTAATCAACTCATCAAATGTCATATTGAAGTGCAAGGAAATTATACTAATATCATTGCTCTTGTACCCTAATTTTGTCACCTTGTAAAATAATGTAAAAAGATTTGTCTGGCATGATCGGTTTTTTACAAACTCAGGTTGGCTTTTGGTTATGACTTTGCCTCCAGGTGTTTGCAGATTCATTACTTGACTGTCTTTTCCAGAATGTATCAATCAATTTGTTTTTATAGTTTTAATTACATAAGCAGAAAGATCTAATTAGGAGGATCATGGAGGGAGGGGAGTTGAATTCAAGGGACAAGAGAAAATGAAATGGAGGAGTTAGCATAAAACTTAGCAATAAAACTTATCTATCTATCTATCTATCTATCTATCTATCTATCCATCCATCCATCCATCCATCCATCCACCCACCCACCCACCCACCCACACACACACACACACACACACATCCATCCATCCATTATTTGGACTTAGATTCCATCCCTCTCCAAAGATTCAGGGAGACTTACAACATATATTAAACAATAGAAAAATATCCTAAGTTCAAATGTTAAAACCACCTAACTAAAAGAACCCAGCTTTTAAAAGAAAACATGCAGCTACAATCATACTGTCATCAATCATCAAATCAACAATCAGCTGGAGCAGAGTGTCAAGCTCAATGGCCCCAGGCCTGCTGGCAAATGTGAGTTTTTAGACCCTTTCGAAAGGTCAGGAGAATAGGGGCAATATGGCTCTCCAGAGGGAGTTGATTCCACAGGGTCAGAGCTGCCACAGAGAAGGCTCTTTACCTAAGGCCCACCAGCCGATATTGTCTGATGGGACCTGAAGAAGGCTGACTCTGTGGGCTCTGACCTGTCATTGGGATACATGAGGCAGAAGATGGTCCCATAAGTAACCTGGTCCTAAGCCATGTGTTCTGTCGGGCTCTCTGGTAGACTCCTCCCAAAAATTCACAGGTACAAATTTCAGACACACACACACGTTTGAAAATTCAAAACAATGTTCTTTATAATGAAAATTCTCTTAAACTAAGCCCTCTTTTGGTATAGCAAAGAGCACTCGTCTCCAAACAAATGGATAATTTGTACAAGTCCCTTATCAGTTCTGTGATACTTAGCTTGCAGCTGTGAGGCAATTCACAGTCCTTCTTTCACAAAGTGAAACACACTTTGCCCTGGTTTAGTTTCAAAGCGGGGGAAATCAGTACACAAAAAGTCAGTCAGTAAAGCAGTCACGAAACACATAGATCAGATAATCCTCCACAATGGCCAAACCCACAGGCTGCTATTTATAGCAGCCTCACTAATGACCACAGCCCCACCCAACCACAGGTGGCCTCATTTTCTTTGATAATAATCTCTCAGTTGTTGTTGCCTATGCATCGCTCTCCGCATGCGTGGCTGTATCATTAACTCTTGTTCTGAATCCAAGGAGGAGCTAGATAATTGCTCTCTTTCTGAGCTGTCTGCCACACTCTCCTCCTCCCTGTCACTCATGTCTTCTGGGTCAGAGGAGCCTTCATCATCAGATTCCACTGGGGGCAAAACAGGCCTGCAGCATGTGGATGTCTCCCCCACATCCACAGTCCTTGGGGCAGGAGCTGGGCCAGAGCTAACCACAACACCATGTAAGGCTTTATAAGTAACCAGTAACATTTTGAATTGTGTTCGGAGACCAATCAGTAACCAATGCAGCCCGTGGAGTGTTGGAGAAACATGGGCGTATCTAGAAAGGCCCACGATCGCTCACTTGGCTGCATTTTGGACTACCTACAGTCTCTGAACACTTTTCAAAGGTAGCCTCATATTGAGAGCATTACAGTAGTCAATCCTTGAGGTGATGAGGCCATGAGTGACTGTGAGGTGAGACTCCCTATCCAGATAAGGCTTCAACTGGTGCACCAGATGAACCTGGGCAAACCTCCCCCTTGCCACAGCTGATAAATGATGTTCCAGCCTCAGCTGTGGATCGAGGAGGACACCCAAGTTGCAGAATTTCTCTGAGGGGGTCACAGATTTCACTCCCCCCAGGATAATGAAAGGACAGATGATGTTGTCCTTGGGAGGGAAAACGCACAGCCACTCCATTTTGCCAGGGTTGAGATTGAGCCTGTTGAGGCCCATCCAGACCCTCACCACCCATAGGCACATTACTTCAACTGCTTCACTGATTTGGCATGGGTTGGAAACGTACATCTGAGTATCATCAACGTACTGAAACCTACCCTATGTTGGCAGATGACTTCACCCAGTGGTTTCATGTAGAAATTAAACATCAGGGGGGGCAGAGAGAACAGACCCCTGAGAACCCCACAAAGGAGGGGCCTAGGAGACAATCTCTACCCCCCAACACTGAATGTGTCCAACTGGAAAGGTTGGAGGAGAACCACTGCAGAATGGTGCCTCCCACTCCCAACCTCTCCAGTTGGCACAGAAGGATACCATGGTTGCCAACAAATTCTCTTCCACTGGGGAGAGTCTGGTGGCTGTTATAATATTGTGACCTTGTTGCAACAGGATATCGGGTTGGGAAGAACTGAATGCAGCAACAGGCCAAAAGTTTAAATTACATTGAAAGTCAAAAGCCCAACAAATAGTAAATGTAACCAAAGTTTGTTAGCCCAAAAGTGAGAAGGTCCCAGAATTTATTTGAATATCGGTGGGAATCTTACTCAGCTAGTGAGAATATGACCAGTAACGTGACTTTACTAATTCACAACTGGACTTTACCAACACCCCCTCCCCCTTTGACTAGCTAAAGAACTAAAGCCATGTGATTTTAGATGACCTCTTGAAATAATTGAAGTAACTCTAGCTTGTAGTTTGCTGATTGCATGAATTGTAAAGGTTTTCTTACAGGTGTGCTTTGAATAGCCCTGTGTGGAGGGATGCACTATCCTGTCCTATATTTCCTTCTTTTTGACTCAACTGATTTGCATGGCACAGCTGATTTCTGTGCCTCCATTGTTTTACTTACTGGGTCTGCCTTAGAAGGTAGGCAGCTGAACTTCAAATTGCTGTATTTTGAATGCTGTGCACAAGAGCATTAGGCGCATGATCACCGAACTGGTTGTTAAATTGGTTACAGCCCAGCACTGTCTACATTTTTAACTCCACATGTATATTTGTATGTTCAGGTTCCTTTTTAATATTTACAATGGCTTTCTGATTTCTTATTACTACCTGTCATAAAAGAAGATCTATCTTTAATTATAAAAGGAGAGACTATAAAAGATGCATTGCTTTCTATTTTCTCAGATACTGAAAAATGCACTAGGTGTCCAGATGATCAATATCCAACTGAGAACCGAGTCCAATGTATCCCCAAAAGAATATCCTTCCTGTCCTACGAAGAACATCTGAGTATTATCCTTGTGTCCTCTGCCCTGTTCCTGTTGCTAACCACAGGCTTCATTTTTATCATTTTTATTAAATACCTAGAAACTCCCATTGTCAAAGCCAACAATAGAGACCTCTCCTACATCCTTTTAATATCCCTCTTTTTTTGCTTCTTGTCTTCCTTTCTCTTCATTGGCCGACCAAAGAGAGCCACATGTCTTCTCCAACAAACAGTGTTCAGCATTGTCTTCTCAGTAGCCGTGTCTTCTATGTTGGCCAAAACGATCACAGTGGTACTGGCTTTCCTGGCCACAAAACCAGGTAATCGAGTGAGGAGATGGCTGGGGAAAAGCTTGGCCAACTCCATCATCCTCTCTTGTTCCACTATCCAAATTACCATCTGCTCCATCTGGCTGGGAGTTTCTCCCCCATTCCCCGACTCTGATCCACATTCCCAACCTCGACAGATTGTCCTTCAGTGCAATGAAGGATCTGTTACCATGTTTTATGTTGTTCTTGGTTATATGGGTTTCCTAGCTGCCATTTGCTTCATAGTGGCTTTCTTGGCCAGAAACCTGCCTGGGGCCTTCAATGAAGCCAAGCTGATCACCTTTAGCATGCTGGTCTTCTGCAGTGTCTGGGTCTCCTTCCTGCCCACCTACCTGAGCACGAAAGGGAAATACATGGTGGCTGTGCAGGTCTTCTCCATCTTGGCTTCTAGTGCTGGTCTGCTGGGCTGCATCTTCTTCCCCAAATGCTACATTATCATCCTAAGACCAGATTTAAACACTAAGGAACATCTAATGATAAAAGGAGGGAACTGATAGTGAAATTATTTCTTAGGCTCCTAATATGTAATGTTTATTAATAGGTTTGTATGCTTCTTTTTATTCTGACAATTAAGGTTATTTTAAACTGAAGGGATTAAAATTATCAATGTAAGAATAATGGAATTTAGAGTTATATGATTGTGAAGTTGATTCATCCCAAACAATATCTGGACATGTCCCCACATCAATGGCCCATTGTCAGACCTCCCCAACTAAGTCCCTTGGGAAAGAAATACCCTCGATTCCATTTGGTTGACATGATAAGTTATTTTATTAAATCAATCTAGTGTGAAAAAGATGTTTCGTCACATGACGACTCCATCTTCACCCAATGAAGATTTGTCTCGGTGTTTTAAAAATATTGAAATGTTTGGTGTAATCCACATTCTTTCTCAGAGTGAATACTCTTGAGTGCTGGCACAAACAGGTTCTGATCTACTCTGTTCTTCATTAAGCTGTCATTTCCCCCTCTCCATTTCCCATCACATACCCATACAGGTTTGTTTGTTTGTTTGTTTGTTTGCTTATTTATTTATTTATTTATTTATTTATTTGTTTACTTACTTACTTACTTACTCAGTTACTCAGTTACTCAGTTACTCAGTTACTCAGTTACTTACTTACTCACTCACTCACTCACTCACTCACTCATTCATTCATTCATTCATTCATTCATTCATTCATTCAATTTTTAGGCCGCCCTTCTCCTTAGACTCAGGGCGGCTTACAACATGCCAGCAATAGCACATTTTTAACAGAGCAAGGCTATTGCCCCCACAATCCAGGTCCTCATTTTACCCACCTCGGAAGGATGGAAGGCTGAGTCAACCTTGAGCCGGTGATGAGATTTGAACCGCTGACCTTCAGATCTACAAGTCAGCTTCAATGGCCTGTAGTACAGCACTCTACCAGCAGGGCCAGGGAGACAGGGCCCTCAGCTCTGCCGCCATCTTGGAAGGCTGAGATCTCGCGAGATTTCGCGAGATTTTGTGAGATTTCGGCCTATTTCGGGTGGCCTCGGCCTACCCGATGATGCTGTCCAGGGCGGAGCCTGCCAGCCCTATAAAAGGGCTGAGCAGGCTCCAGGGCCTCCTTTTTGCCCTGGACAGCTTGCAAAGCGAACACCCGGCTGGGGTTCACTTCTCCGGCAGCCATTTTCCTATAGGAATCCATGTAAAGGCAAATAATGCATGCAAACCCATTAGGAAAGAAATAAAAGCTCAGAATTTGGGTGGGAGGAGGAAGAAGAGGAGGAGGACAGTTGCTGCTGAAGAAAGAAGGTGAGGGGAGGGGAATCAAAAAAATCCAAAACATTAAAGCTTAAAAAAAACAAAGAGGGACTCTGAGGTGGCGAGGAGGAGCACACATCTCCCATACACCCTATTATCTACAGTTAACCTATCCAAATTCCTAAGAGGTCAGTAAGGGGCGAATACAAGTGCACTAGAGTGCCTTCCGTCCCCTGTCCTATTGCTCACCTATATCTCCTATTCCTTTCTTCTATTCCTATATCTCTTCTTCTATTCCTTCATTGATATGTTCTATTACTATATCTTCTTTTCTATTATTTATTATTTTACTATGAGTATCTCCTCTATAACCTTCATCATGTATTTTACTATGTGTATATAGATATATACCCACTAAAACCTTCATTGTGTATTGGACTAAGTAAGTAAGTAAGTAAGTAAGTAAGTAAGTAAGTAAGTAAGTAAGTAAGTAAATAAATGGATAGATAGATAGATAAATAAATAAATAAATAAATAAATAACACTGCACCAGAATAGACTAATGATCCTGGGCCTAGAAAGCCTAGAACTACGGCGCCTAGAACACAATTTGAGTATTGCACACAAGATCATATGCTGCAATGTCCTACCGGTCAATGACTACTTCAGCTTCAACCGCAACAACACAAGAGCACACAACAGATTCAAACATAATACGAACCCCTCCAAACTTGACTGTAAATATATGATTTCAACAATCGAGTTATCGAAGCCCGGAACTCATTGCCGGACTCAATTGTGTCAACCCCTAACCCCCAACATTTCTCCCTTAGACTCTCCACGATTGACCTCTCCAGGTTCCTAAGAGGCCAGTAAGGGGCATACATAAGTGCACTGGTGTGCCTTTCGTCCCCTGTCCAATTGTCTTTCCTTTCTCTCACTTATCATACATATTCTCTTTCTTTCATATATCCTCTCCTCTAAGTTCACTTTACCCTTATATATATTACTACATGTCTATTTTTCTTCCTATGTATTTGTGTATTGGACAAATGAATAAATAAATAAAATTAAAAAATAAATAGCTAACTAACTGCCCCCCTATTGTAACCAGCTTACGTTCCTGCAAGCGACTCTTGAATCCTGAGGACCTCTACCTTGCCTGCCTTGCTTCCCTGATATGGCTGCAGCCCATGTGGCTGCAACCATATCATTGGCCTTTGAGCTTCTGACCAACTCCTGAATATGCCTGGCTGCCTTTGCTCTCTACAGCTTTTAAATTTTGAAATCTGTGCAGCTTGATGAAATTTTATGTGTTTCCTTACTGAGTGTGATTGTTTTTTTTATATGCCTTAATGGTTTTTATTCCTGTGGCTTTATGTTTTTTATTCTGAGGGTTATCATGTGTTCGGAAACTTCAGATCATGCAGAACGCAGCCGCGAGAGCCATCGTGGGGCTTCCAAGATTTGCCCATGTTTCCTCGACACTCCGTGGCTTGCATTGGCTGCCGATCAGTTTCCGGTCACAATTCAAAGTGTTGGTCATGACCTTTAAAGCCCTACATGGCTTTGGACCAGATTACCTCCGGAACCGCCTGCTACTGCACGAATCCCAGCGACTGATAAGGTCCTACAGAGTTGGCCTTCTCCGGGTCCCGTCAACTAAACAATGTTGTTTGGCGGGCCCCAGGGGAAGAACCTTCTCTGTGGCAGCCCCGGCCCTCTGGAACCAACTCTCCCCTGAGATTAGAATTGCCCCAACCCTCCCTGTCTTTTGTAAACTACTCAAGACTCATTTATACTCCCAGGCATGGGGGAGTTGAGATATTCCTCCCCCTAGGCCATTACAAGTTATGCATGGTATGTCTGTGTGTATGTTTAATTCTTTAATAAGGGTTTTTAGTTGTTTTATTATTGGATTGTCACATGCTGCTTTTATCATTGTTGTTAGCCGCCCCGAGTCTACGGAGAGGGGCAACATACAAATCCAATAAATTATTATTATTATTAATTATTATTATGTCTGAGAGGAGGAAGAGGGAAGTTCTGAAAGTCATTTTTAGTCGGATTACTTGAGTATTTTCAGGATCTCCCCTTTGTTATTTAATCTTCTGCCTTTTTCCACAACTTCCAATCCATTTGTTATTGATAGCATTCCAATTAATTCAGGTCTGCTTCTGGGGTTTTTCTTTTAACCCTGCTGTTCAGTTCGAGAAAACTCCCTAATCTTATGCTCCCGGGTCTATTTGACACGGACTGCAAATTGATCATTTTAGGTACTTATATTTGTTCTTTTTGAAAGCTTTTTTCACCTGGAAACAAGTTTGAACATTTCTGCAGACAATGGAATGAAAATTGAACTGAAAGAATTAATCCTTATTGGTTTATTTTGCACATAAATGTGCCTCCCCCCGTTTTTGTGAATTTTTTTTAGGTTTATTGATAATTTTGCCTGCAAAATGCATTATATTTTACTAAATTGGTGTGGGATTGGTAGCTTGAACATTTCTGAACATAGTGATATGAATTGGAAAAATTGATGCATATTCATTTATTTTGCAAATAAAAAACTCTCCCGGCCTATTTTAATTGATATAAAAATTATGCTGTTAATTTCAAACTTACATACTTGATTTTAGTAAAATTGATTTCTTTCATAAGATTAGTTGTCTGGCTACAATATGCTTACAATATTTGGATATTCCAAACATTTCTAGCCAAATATATATAAAAAGTGAAAATAATGGCACACAGCAAGGCTGGGGGGGGGGCCTTTTGTGGCAAAAATAAACCAATAAGAATCATTTTTTTCAGTTCATTTCTATTTTTCTTATGTTTAGGATTGTTCAATTTAGTATATCAAAACTTTTGGGGGAATATTCCTTAGAGATTTGTAGCCTAAAAAAATATAAATTGACAAAAATTTCAGAAAACATGGGGGGAGGGGATTTTTGATAAAAATAAAAATATAAGCCTCATTTTTTCAGTTCAATTTTCATATCATTATGTTCATAAATGTTCAAACTAGTTTTCCAGTGGAAAAAGTTTTCAAAAAGACCAAATTCAAGTACCTAAAAAAAATCATTTTGGTCCGGGTCTACACGACCCGAAACAGAGTCAACGTGATTTTTTTTTTGCCCAGAAATAAATTATTCCCCCACCCCCACAAATATTTTTATGATGATAAGCCATGTTAAAATGAGTAAATGAATGCATAAGATATTAAAAATATTTCGGATTTGAAGCCTGCGTAAATATAAAGTGAAAATGTTTGCAAGCAGCCAAGGGGGGGGGGGGCTTATTTATGATTGTAAACAACCAATAAGAAACATTTTTTTCAGTTCATTTATATTTTTCTTATATTCAGAAATGTTCAAACTACCAATCCCACACGAACTTTAGTAAAATTGAACACATTTTGCAAGCAAAGCTATCCATAAATTGAAAAATATTTCACAAAAACGGGGGGGGCACGCATTCTATCAGCAAAATAAACCAATAAGAATTACTTTTTGCATTTCAATTTTCATATCATTGTGTGCAGAAATGTTCAGACTACTTTCCAAGTGAAAAAAGTATTCAAATTGACCAAACATAAGCACTTCAAATGAAGAGTTTTCGGTCCAGGTCAGGGTGACCCGGGAACACAAAAAGTGTGACTTTTTGTGTTTCAGCAAGAAAGAAACCCCCCACCCCCAAAAAAATTCTCATAGAGAGAACCCCTGAAATGATGAAAAGTCATGAAATTTCAAGTTTCAGATATGCAGGGAAAATTTTTTACAGGGACTCAAACTTGGCTTCGGGTCACATGCGACCCTAACAGAACAGCAGGGAAAAATTTGTTTTATCTAGTGGGGGAAAACTCTTTTTATTCTTTTTGGCGTTTTCCTAGCATTTAATTACAAAATTAATATCAACGATTATAGAGACTTTGTAGAAAATGTTTTAAAAGATTCCAAGAAACATGCAATTCCTGACAGTTTTAAAAATTCTTTTTTTTAAAATAATATATTTTTATTGGTTTTGCACATCATGTTACATAAAACAAACATAAAATGGTGCACAGTGCATGTGCCCATCCCCCGACTGACAATCCCACCACCACCACCACCGATTGCGGGGGGGTTCAAATATTTACTAGTTTATATTTTTTTTTATTTCCTTAGCTCTACTTTGCATTTGTTATTATTAAAAGAGTGATTGGAGTTTATTTTTCACGTTTTCGTCACAGATTCTACTCAGCATATAACCTTTCACCTTATTCCATCATGCCATCAGCTTCTCCAATTTATTTTCATCAAAGTTGTTTAATCTTATTTCCATGATTTCAAAATGAATATGATCCACCATGTACCAGTACCAGTTCTGTAATGTCCATTTTATAGACTCTTTCCAACCCAATACCACTACCGCTTGATCGCTTTCCAGAGCTGCAGTTTTTATTTCTTTAAAATCTCTTTGTTTAATTAATATCGCTATTCCCACAGTTAATATTTAGCATTTTATTTATTTCGTTCTGCACTTCCTTCCAAAATTTCTGAACTTCAACACACTCCCAGAACATGTGCATGAAAATTCCTTTCTTTTGGCAACCATGCCAACAATTACCTTTCCCTTTCCACTGAAAGTGTGCAAGTTGTGCTGGTGTATAATACCATTTATGTAAAATTTTTCTTCTCATCTTTTTAACTCTTGTATTCTTAATCTTATATATATTTCTACTATTTCTTTCATTTCACTTTTGTCTATTTGTAAATCATTTTGCCAGCATCTTGTCAAGCCTTTTATTACTCCCTCTTCCGCTTGTGATAACATTCTGTATATATTACTAGCTTGTGCTTTTGTATCATTAATCTTTTCTTTTAATATTTTCCCTAAGCAATTTTCTTCTTTCAAGAAAGCTTCTTTGTTCTCACTTTTATTTAAATATTTACATATTGCATTGATCTGCAGCCATTTCTGTTGACCCAGCCACCATTCCAGCCAAGTTCTGCTAACTCTTCCGTCCTTCTCATATAAATTCTAAAGATATTGTCAGAACAAAAATTCAGCAGAAGCAGAAAGGCGGTTTTCAAAAACAAACAACATATCTTCGAAGAAGAGAACTCACCTGTTTCCAATATCACCAACCTAATGACCATTAGTGTAATTAGCCTACATCTAAAAGAATGGGATCCTGGAATGGGTTGATATTCCTGGAGGGGTCTGTAATATGGTAAATGATTTAACTTTACTAGATAAATGGTCAAAGCAATGGAAAATGCAGTTTAATGTTTCCAAATGTAAAATAATTCACTTGGGGAAATGGAATCTTCAATCTGAGTATTGCATTGGCAGTTCTGTGTTAGCAAATACTTCAGAAGAGAAGGATTTAGGGGTAGTGATTTCTGACAGTCTCAAAATGAGTGAGCAGTGTGGTCGGGCGGTAGGAAAAGCAAGTAGGATGCTTGGCTGCATAGCTAGAGGTATAACAAGCAGGAAGTGGGAGATTGTGATCCCCTTATATAGAGCGCTGGTGAGACCACATTTGGAATACTGTGTTCAGTTCTGGAGACCTCACCTACAAAAAGATATTGACAAAATTGAACGGGTCCAAAGACGGGCTACAAGAATGGTGGAAGGCCTTAAGCATAAAATGTATCAGGAAAGACTTAATGAACTCAATCTGTATAGTCTGGAGGACAGAAGGAAAAGGGGGGACATGATCGAAACATTTAAATATGTTAAAGGGTTAAATAAGGTTCAGAAGGGAAGTGTTTTTAATAGGAAAGTGAACATAAGAACAAGGGGACACAATTTGAAGTTAGTTGGGGGAAAGATCAAAGGCAACATGAGAAAATATTATTTTACTGAAAGAGTAGTAGATCCTTGGAACAAACTTCCAGCCGACGTGGTTGGTAAATCCACAGTAACTGAATTTAAACATGCCTGGGATAAACATATATCCATTGTAAGATAAAACACAGGAAATAGTATAAGGGCAGACTAGATGGACCATGAGGTCTTTTTCTGCCGTCAGTCTTCTATGTTTCTATGTTTCTAAATCATTCCCAAAAGGAGCAGGCATCTAATATCAGATGGCAACTATTCCTCTTTCAATAACTACATGAAATAAAAAGAATATCATTCAAGGAGTGAAATAAAGAAGAAATCCTCTGGATTTCTGTCTCTCCATTTCTCTGGTTCTTTTCAGTTCTCTCCCATCCCTGTGTTTGAGTGTCATAGAAGTTACAGTAAAAAAAAAAGAGCCGTATAAATCGAAATGACCCAGGATCTTATACTTAATAAGTGAATGAATTTAAAGATAGGAGGAAGAATTTTAGAAATGCAAACAGAGAAATCAAGTCCATTACAGTGAATGACTTACAGAGAAGAAGAAATGTAACGAGCTCCATTAAACAGTAATAGATTAGGAGAAGGTTTTTCTACAGATTCAATCGCACTAATGATGTGGTCTCCTGCCCCATACTAGTTCCATGAGTTTCCTTTGTCCCACTTCTTTAAAGTCAGAGGACATTTGGGTCTTAGCCTCCCACAGTTTCTGTGTGTTAGAACCACCAGCAGCATCAGAAACAGGAGGCCCATTTCTCCTTAGCCTGAATCACTGACTTCTGTTTCTAAATCTCAAAAAGTTAGAAGAATTCAAAGTGCTCTCACAAGATGGAAATGCACATGGCTTTCCTGGTTTAGAAAGAGACAAAGTGAGCTTCACAGGAAAAGGAGAGGAAGGTAAATTTGAGTGTACATCCCCTGCCTGTCCTAAATCTTGTGCAAAACACCCAACATAACTAGAAGTTTTTATCCTTTTCTGGTGCAAGATTACTTCCATGTTGCCTCAGTCTGGGTTGACATCAAAGACAGTCACTGGAGAAGTATCACACAAGGACACAAAGTACAGGATGGTGATAATTACAAATAGAAACAACTTCCCTGGGGATCTTGAACTTTTTCCAGGACTCCATGTGCAAAGGGACAGCTGGAGAACTTCATCACAGGTAAAGCCCTGAGGACACAATTGTGCAATGGCTGTTTCCCTCCCTACTGGGACATGTTAGAAAATAAATGTTCAAGGATAAGAGTTCAACCCCAGGTAAAAGAGTTCTGATATTCTGGGTGGAATTGTCTCTTCTATACATTTCATAATTAATTGACGCTGCTAGATAAGGTGACCTTCCATGCTTTGCTTTGGTGAGTTGTAAATTGGAATGGAGGTCATGCATACATCCTTCCCCTACTTGACCTCTCTCTGAATATTATTATTATTATTATTATTATTATTATTATTATTATTATTATTATTATTATTGTTATGTCAATACAACACAGTAAACAAGATCACTATGCTGGATTTCGTATTCCATCACCAGTCAGGCGCTTCCCAAGCACTTAGGACTGCATGATGTAGCGGCCTTTTGCAATTGACAGATGGAGATTTTGTCAATTCCAATGCTTTTCAAATGTCCCCTGAGATCCTTTGGCACTGCGCCCAGCGTGCCAGGTACCACTGGGACTCTTTCACTGGCTTATGCCAGAGTCGTTGCAGCTTGATTTTCAGATCTTCGTATTTCACTAATTTCTCTAGTTGCTTCTCCTCAATTCTGCTGTCCTCTGGGATTGCGATGTCGATGATCCATATTTTCTTTTTCTCCACAATCAGGATGTCTGGTGTGTTATGCTTCAGAATTCAGTCAGTCTGAAGTCGGAAGTCCCATAGTAGTTTTGCTTGCTAATTTTCGACCACTTTTTCGGGCTTATGATCCCACCAGTTCTTTGCCACTAGTAAATGGTAGTTCCGGCACATGTTCCAGTGGATCATCTTGTGCCGGAACTACCATTATTATTATTATTATTATTATTATTATTATTATTATTATTATTATTATTATCAACAACAACAACAACAACAACAACAAAAATAGAGCCAGGGTGGCGCAGCAGGTAGAGTGCTGTACTGCAGGCCACTGAAACTGACTGTAGATCTGTAGGTCAGTGGTTCAAATCTCATCACCGGCTCAAGGTTGACTCAGCCTTCCATCCTTCTGAGGTGGGTAAAATGAGGACCTGGATTGTGGGGGCAATATGCTGGCTCCTTTGAAAAGTGCTATTGCTAACATGTTGTAAGCCGCCCTGAGTCATAGGAGAAGGGCGGCATAAAATTAACTAACTAACTAGCTAGCTAGTTAACTAACTAACTAACTAACTAACTAACTGTTGTGGTTGGCTCTGGGCCACCTCCTGCCCCAAGGACTGTGGAGGTGGAGGTGGGTGAATCCTCCCAGTGTCAGAGACCAATTTTACTGCCGACCTCTTCGGACAGCAAAGCATCAGAAGCAGGGAGTGAATGTGAAATGGGATCCTCAGAGGGAGTCATGGCAGACAGCCCATTAGGGAGCAATTCATCATCATTATCCTCGCTGGATTCAGATGAAGAGACATTCAATGATGTACGCAGCCGCAGGGCAATGACTAGGAAAGAGCAACTGCGTAAATACTACAGGAGATAAGGGAGTTCACATGTAGTTGGATGTGGTTCGACTAATTGGGGCTGCCGTTAAATTGGCAGCATTCTGGCCTCTGAGTGTGGCAGTTTATCTGTTCGGTGAAAGAGGAAGTGGCTTTCATCTCAGGATTCTCCAAGGACTCTCCTTGCATTGATATCAGGACTCTGAAACTAAACCATAGTCAAGGGTGTAAGTTGAAAACGTTTGAAGGAGAGTGGCTGTGATGTCTTCACAGCTGCTTGTTAATTGCTTAAACATGTTAAAGGGTTAAATAAGGTTCAGGAGGGAAGTGTTTTTAATAGGAAAGTGAACACAAGAACAAGGGGACACAATCTGAAGTTAGTTGGGGGAAAGATCAAAAGCAACGTGAGGAAATATTATTTCACTGAAAGAGTAGTAGATCCTTGGAACAAACTTCCAGTACACGTGGTTGGTAAATCCACAGTAACTGAATTTAAACATGCCTGGGATAAACATATATCCATCCTAAGATAAAACACAGGAAATAGTATAAGGGCAGACTAGATGGACCATGAGGTCTTTTTCTGCAGTCAGTCTTCTATTTTTCTATGTTTATCTTTTTTTCCAATTTCACCCATTTGTTTTCACATAATTGCAACTCCATTAATCTTTCCATTTAAAAAGCTTCCCTATACAGCTCCAAACAAGGAACTCCACATCCCTCCCTCTTTTTCGTTCACAATTAACCACTTTTTCCTTATTCTTGGTGTCTTATCTTCTTCAATCCAATAATTAAGTTTTTTGTCCCACTCTTTAAACTTACATGCAGATAGCCCCCCATGCACCTGAAATAGGTACATCATTTTGGGAGCTATCATCATTTTTAAAGCTCTTATTTTAGAGAATCTCCTTAGATTTTTCTCTTTCCAGCTCCTCAGCTGTTTCAACATTTTCCTCCACATTAATCTATTATTCATCTTCACAATTTTCACTGGGTTTTTCAATAACCAAATTCCCAAATATTTAATTTTTTTAAAGATCTAATTTTAACCATGATTCTTTCCTGATTTCTATCTGCTCTCTCAGACCTGTATTTAAACACATAATCTCTGATTTTTCCATACTAACCGGCAGTCTCGATTCCTTTTTAAACTCTTGTAAAATATTTGTTATACCTTTAATCATCTCCATTGGGGTCTCGGTAAATATGATTGCATCATCTGCAAATAAATTTATTTTCATTTCTAATTCCCCTCTTCTATATCCTGCCCAGGTGTTATCTTGTCTTATCTTATTAGCTAAGATCTCTATTGCTATTACAAATAATTTTGGAGATAAAGGACATCCCTGCTTGGTGCCGTTTAATATTTTAATATTCTGCGTTCTTTGTCCATTCACTCTTATATACGCTTCATTCCCTTTATAAATCTCTTTTATAATTTCACAAAATTTCCCCCCCATATTTAGTTCCTTAGATAATTTATATAAATAGCTATGGTTAACTTTATCAAATGCTTTATACACATCTAATTTCAAAATTCCCAATTTCCTTTTAGTAACAGTAGCATGGTGCATCACATTTATTACATTTCTAATCGGTTCACTTATGTTCCTTTCCTTCACGAATCCGTATTGATCCTCTTCAATTATTTTTGGTAAAATATTTTCTAATCTATTTGCCAATATTTTCATAAATATTTTATAATCTTGATTTGCCAAACTGATCGGACGGTAAGACCCAGGCTCTTTTAAATATCGACCAATCTTCGGAATAGTAACAATTTCTGAAAGCTTCCATGTCTGCAGGATATCACGACTTAACAATATATTATTGAACAGTTTCCCCAAAATGCGGCAACAATACATTCACATAAGTTTTATAAAATTCCCCTGTAAACCCATCCAGGACCGGTTCTTTGGCTTGTTTTAACCCTTTAATTACTCTAGCAATTTCATCTTGTGTAATTTCTGCATTCAAAATTTGTTTATCTTCTTCACTTACTATTTTCCCAACCTTGAGGACTCCTATCTTCATCTGCTCCTCTTTATACAAATCTTCATAATATTTCCCTATTATCTTCTCTAGCTGCTCATTACCATATCTAACAACTCCACTAGAGTCTCTCAGTGCTAAAATATATGATTTTTCTTTCCTCTTCTTCAGATATCTCGCCATTTGCTGCATTGATTTTGTCCCCCAGCTCTCTGTTTTTTGTCGCATCGTCATTCTCATCTTGTTCCATTTGAAACATAGAAACATAGAAACATAGAAGACTGACAGCAGAAAAATACCTCATAATCCATCTAGTCTGCCCTTATACTGTTTTCTGTATTTTATCTTAGGATGGATATATGTTTATCCCAGGCATGTTTAAATTCAGTTACTGTGGATTTATCTACCACGTCTGCTGGAAGTTTGTTCCAAGGATCTATTACTCTTTCAGTAAAATAATATTTCCTCATGTTGCTTTTGATCTTTCCCCCAACTAACTTCAGATTGTGTCCTCTTGTTCTTGTGTTCACTTTCCTATTAAAATCACTTCCCCCCTGGACCTTATTGAACCCTTTAACATATTTAAATGTTTCGATCATGTCCCCCCTTTTCCTTCTGTCCTTCAGACTATACAGATTGAGTTCATGAACTCTTTCCTGATACGTGTTATGCTTAAGACCTTCCACCATTCTTGTAGCCCGTCTTTGGACCCGTTCAATTTTGTCAATATCTTTTTGTAGGTGAGGTCTCCAGAACTGAAGACAGTATTCCAAATGTGGTCTCACCAGCACTCTATATAGCTGGATCATAATCTCCCTCTTCCTGCTTGTTATACATCTAGCTATGCAGCCAAGCATCCTACTTGCTTTCCCTACCACCAGACTGCACTGTTCACCCATTTTGAGACTCTCAGAAATCACTACCCCTAAATTCTTCTCTTCTGAAGTTTTTGCTAACACAGAACTGCCAATACAATACTCTGAGGATTTCTTTTCCCTAAGTTCATTATTTTACAATGTACAAAAAGCACCCAGTTTTTGACACACGTTTTTAAAGTAAAAAGCTACGTCTTAAATATCGCAAAATACGGTAGTTGGGGAAGTCTGACAGTGGGCCATTGTTGTGAGGACATGTCCAGATATGGTTTGGGTTGACTCAATAACACAGTCATATAACTCTGAATTTCATTATTCTTACATTGATAATTTTAATCCCTTCAGTTTAAAATAACCTTAATAGTCAGAATAAAAAGAAGCACATACAACCCTATTAATAATTATTGCAATAAAACATTACATATTTTGAGCCTAAGAAACCATTTCATTATCACTTCCCTACTTTTATCATTAGATGTTCCTTGGTGTTTAGATCTGGTCTCAGAATGATAATGTAGACCTTGGGGAAGAAGATGCAACCCAGCAATCCAGCACTGGACGTCAAGATGGAGAAGATCTGCACAATCACCATGGACTTTCCTTTGGTGCTCAAATAGGTGGGCAGGAAGGATACCCAGACACTACAGAAGACCAGCATGCTGAAGGTGATCAGCTTGGCTTCATTGAAAGTTCCAGGTAGGTTCCTGGCCAGGAATGCTGCTGTGAAGCAAATGGCAGCTAGGAAACCCATGTAGCCCAGGACAATATAAAACATGGTGACAGAACCTTCATTGCATTGAAGGATAACCACTCCTGGCAGGGAGTGCAAGTCAGAATCAGGAAATGGGGGAGAAACTCCCAACCAGATGGAGCAGATGATAATTTGGATAGTGGAGCAAGACAGGATGATAGAGTTGGCCAAGCTCTTCCCTAACCATCTCTTTGCTCGATTTCCTGGTTTTGTGGCCAGAAAAACCAGCACCACTGTGATTGTTTTGGCCAACACAGAAGACACAGCTACTGAGAAGACAATGCTGAACACTGTTTGTCGGAGAAGGCAGGTGAGTTTCCTTGGTTGATCAATGAAGAGTAAAGGGGACAAGAAACAAAACAGGAGGGATACAAGGATGATGTAGGAGAGATCCTGGTTGTTGGCTTTGACAATGGGAGTTTCTAGGTATTTAATGAATATGTCTAAAACAAAGATTGTGGTTAAGAACAATAATAGGGAAAAGGAGACTAGCATAATACTCATATATTCTCCATACGACAGGAATGTTATTATTTTGTGGATGCATTGGATTCGGTTTTCAGTTGGATATTGATCCTCTGGGCACTTGGTGCATTTTTCAGTATCTGAGAAAATAGAAAGTAATATATATATAATAGTCTCTCCTTTCACATTTCAAGAAAAAATTGCTTAGATGACAGCTGATACTGAGAGACAGGAAAGCCTAGAAAATGGCAGAAAGGAGACTGTACATAAAGATATGCAGACACAATTACAGTATATATTAGATAGATAGAGAGAGAAAGAGAGATACATCATAGATAGATGATATAGACATAGATATAGATATAGATGATATAGACATAGGTAGAGGTAAAGGTAGAGATACAGATACAGACACAGGTAGAGATACAGGTAGAGGTAGATAGAGATTAAGATGGAGATAGATGAGTAGTGCAGAGGGGGAGGGAGCCTGGGAAAATACCTTCAAAGTAATACCTGACAGCTTGGCGTCACACGCAAACACAGAGACAGAGAGAGAGAGAGAGAGAGAAAGCCCAAGCAATACACAATAGGGAAGGAGGTAACAGAAGCTACACCTCCATCGGTCAGCATGACTAAGGCAAAAACAACAAAGCTAATTACTGGGGGGAGTCCAGGGTGTGGACCCATCCTGCGTGCAGTGACTAAATTGATCAGTAACACATAAAAAGGAAGCATTTCTTCAATGGTGATTTTACACTCAAATGATGTTAACAGGAGCTGAGAAAAGCTTAGTATAATATTTTTTAAAAAACGTTTCTGAGATCGTGATGTCTGTCATTTCTTCTATATGTATATATGTACACACACAGGGTAGGGGTCTATCAGATCTTAATAGGTGAGGGACTGCAACAAAAAAAGGCAGGCTTCCAGGCAGTGAAGGGATACCAATATTTTTACTACAACACTGTGGGCGCTGGTTATGTCATATGTACCCTCCTAGCAGTCTGGTTTATTTTAAAAAAAATCATTGTTTTAATTTGGTTTTGTAATATGTTTTCTTCATAATTTTATTGTATGTCACCCTCGGTCATTTAGTATGAGAATGGTGGCCGTGCAAACTTGATAATTTTTTTAAAAAAATAAGGTTAGGGGTTAAGGGTTAATGGTAAAGGGTAAAAGGTTAAGGGTTAAGGGTTAAGGGTTAAGGGTTAAGGGTTAAGGGTTAAGGGTTAAGGGTTAAAGGTTAAAGGTTAAAGGTTAAAGGTTAAGGGTTAAGGGTTAAGGGTTAAAGGCTAAAGGCTAAAGGCTAAAGGTTAAAGGTTAGTGTTAAAAAAAAGATTAGGTCCTGAAGTAGTTCAGGATTTAAATATTTAAATAGATATAAAATGAGATGATTATACAAAATATTTTGGTTATAGATTTGCTAACAGTTTTAAAAACTGAATGAGCTCCACACTGATATAAAATGGATGTTATGTGGATTTTTTTTAAATGCCCCTTTTCTCTTTGCTTTATCTTCGGTCTGCTTCCATTTCAACCCTATAGTGTAGGTAAGGTTTTTCTTTTCATAGAGAAATACATTTTTCTTTTCTTTTCTTTCTTTTTTCTTTTTCTTTTTCTCCTTCTTTCTTTATTTCATTCATTCATTCGTGCTGTAGTTTTTTCTATTTCACTATTTAATAACTAGGAAAATTGGAAAGATGAGAAGAAGTAGGAAATTGGCCAACTTGAAAATAAACAACAAAATGCTCCATCTTAGATGTGCTTTCTTTAACAGGCACATTGATCAAAATGCTCTGGAGGAATCTAGGGTTCTTTTCTGGGGTGTCACCCACCTTCCTGAGTGGAGATGCTCCCCTCTGGACAAGGAACACAGTCATAGCAGCAAATGGGCTCTCCTTGCCGAGCCTGTTTGAAAAATCCAGAATGACATTTTTCCACACATTTGGACTGAGGCAAAGACTAAGGAGTAAAACAAGAAACACCGAAGAAAAAATGTTAGCATTCAGGAGAAATGGTGCTCAAAAGTTACATTAGATTACAGGATTCCCATTGATAAATAGGAAATCTCTAATGAGTTCCCAACGACTGTAGGAAATACAACTATCAACAGATTTTTCATTTATTTCCTCCCTCATTGCAATAAAGGAGTTTCTACTTAATAAATTCTAGAAGGAGGGAATTGAGGAAGACATTTAAGCATTAAGTGACAACCAGTGAGTTTTTCCTCATGGCTGTATTAACATGAATTACTCCATTTTTCATAGTTCCATGATTTTAAACTTTGATGATTATGTCAACTTTGAACCTGGCAGAAGCCATTTTCCTGTTCCTCAGTTCATTAGTCAGAACCTTGCCAGATTGCTCTATTCCAGTAAGGATATTGAATTGTTGACATCATGATTGAGTTCAAAAACAATAACCCCATATATCCTTTTAGTCATAGCTGGGACAGCTTAAACAGTATTCCATATTATAACATCTAAAAGATACCTTGGACTCCCAAATCTCCAAGCAGCCTAAGAAAACTATAAGTGTTCTACTTCCCACATTCAAATCTCAGTAAAAGTCCCCCTTCTTGGTGATTATGCTTCATCCATTTGAAATGGGTCCTAAGAATTTGGAAAACATAAAAAGACACTACCGTGTTTCCCCGATAGTAAGACCCCCCCCCCGATTGAAAGACATATGGGGGGCTTCAGGGGGGGTCGGCTAATATAAGCCATACCCCGAAAGTAAGACATATGTCTTACTTTTGGGGAAACACGGTACTAAAAGTGAGGGAGGCGTCGGAGCAGTTCGTGGCGCTGGCAAGGGAGCTTCGCGCCCAGGAGAGTCTCCCAAACCCGGCGCGGATAAGAAGGACTCCTCGGCCAGCGGAGGAAGCGTGGCGGCGGCGGCAGGCTCCAGAGGGAGCTCGGGCGGTGCCGAGAAGACGGGATTCCAGGTGCCGAGCGCCACCTGCCCGCCGTTCACGCCAAGGACAGGCAGCCCCAGTTCCAGCACCTTGGCCTGCTCGCCCGGCCTCTTGCCCGGCGGGAAGAGCAAAGGCGGCGGCGGAGGCGAGGCGGAGAAGAAAGAAGCGGCGGATAGCTGGTGAGGCGCCGGCTAGAGGGCTGGACCCCACCGCTTTGCCGCTGCTCCCGCTGCCAGCTTTGCTGAGGTCGAGCGCCACCTCCTTCCTCTCACCCCCAGTCCAGCAAGAATGAGAGCACCTTCACAGCCCCTCACTCAAGCACACAGCCAGGCTGGGCCAGGGCGCCCTCAGGCTTCTTGGCGCAGGATCCCAAGCCGGCGCGTAAAAGCCAGGAGGTCCGAGGGGAACATGAGGGTGGGTGACGGGGAAGAGAGAGAGAGAGAATCTTTGCTCTTCCCGGCTGGGGAGGCTACTGCCACATTCCCCCGGAGCCTTCCCAACGCCGTGTTGCTCGCTGCTGCTGCTGCCGCGGCCGTTGCTGCAAACAGACACCGCGCCACACCACACACAGCACGCACAAGTGGCGCGCACAACCGGCAAAAAAAGGGAAAGAGGCAGGCGCGGCAGCTCCGGGAATACAGGGAAAGCCGGAGTCCCTTCATTGGACTTGCCCCTGAGGTGCTGCTGCTGTCACTCGGCTTTGCTCGCTCGCCCGGGTCCGCCTTTCGTATCCGAGGCAGGGCTCCTCTCCTTGCCGCCACCGCTGCTGCTGGTGCCGCCGCTGCCACCGCTGCTCCTGCTTGGGAACGTGTTTCTACGCGCTACCGCCAAGGAGACGATGCCAACACGAGACGCGGGAGGTGCAGGGTTTGGCCACGTCCAATAGCCCATTGGAAGGTGGGAAGGGGGATGGAGGGGGGGTGATTGGAGGGAGAGAAGATGGCATGGAGGTGGGGGGGTGGAGACCAAAAGGAAAGGTTCGGCAGGGGAGGGGGGGCGACCGCGTCCCTTCCTTTTCCTCGAAGCGTTTGTGTGCTGAAATGCCCTCCCTCTGACTCGCCGAAGCCCGAAGACGAGCCGGCTCCGGTGCCCGGGACAATATAAGACATACTCCCAAAGTAAGACACAGTGGGGCTTTGGGGGGTAAAAAGAAAGTAAGACACTGCCTTACTATCGGGGAAACACGGTAATATTTTACACACCTTATTCAATAATTTTAGTTGTGAAAGAAAACCTTTGTTGATAAAAAGTCTCTGTCTTTCAAAAGTACCAGCTTTATTTATGATGTAATTCTTCTTTGGGAGAGCCACCAAGCTCCAGATGTTCAAATCTGCTACCAGCTCTCCATTTTCGTCCACGTACATTTTCATCTCAGAAAGATTGCAAAAGTTATTCTTCTGCAAAAAGGGATGGAACTAGAATAGAAAAATGTAAATTTAAATTTAAATTAAACTTTAATTTCTTATTCTATATCCGTCATGGTCAATCTATGGCATGTGTGCCAGAAGTGGCATGCAGAGGAATTTCTCTGGGCACATGGAGCCATCGCCCCTTGCTCTTCTGGGTGCCAGTGTGCCACCCAGCTGGTTTTCACATACACCGGCATGCCATGGACAACCATGACCTGGGTGATTGAGAATCTCTATAGAAATGTGCTTTAGATTTGGTTCCCAAGACCAAACGTACTTCTATGTAGAAATAAAATATTGGATCCCAGGCAGAAAAAAACCTGGACACACATACAACCTGGGAGAAACCCCTCTTAGCAGTAACGACTGCAAAAGAGACCTCCGAGTCTTCGTGGACAATCAACTACACATGAGCCAACAATGTGCAGCAGCAGCTAAAAGAGCCAACACAATCCTAAGCTGCATCAACAGGGGAATACACTCCAAGACCAGGGAAGTCTTAATACCACTCTACTACGCCCTGGTCCAACCACACCTGGAGTACTGTATTCAGTTCTGATCACCACACTTCAAAAAAGACATTGAAACTCTGGAGAAGGTGCAAAAAAGAGCAACCAAGATGATTAAGGGACTGGAAACCAAGACTTACGAAGAGAGACTGAGGGAACTGGGCATGGATAGCCTAGAGAAAAGGAGGGCCAGAGCGGACATGATAGCAGTCTACAAGTATACGAGGGGATGTCACAGAGAGGAGGGGATCACTTTATTCTTCAGGGCACCAGAGGGCCGGATGAGGAACAACGGCTGGAAGCTGACTAAGGAGAGATTCAACATGGAGATAAGGAGGAACTTCCTGACGGTCAGAGCAATCAACCAATGGAACAACCTACCAGCGGACGTTGTGAACTTCAACACTCTGGACATTTTTAAGAGAAGATTGAACTGCCACTTGACTGGTGTGCTATAGGGTTCCTGCTTGGGCAGGGGGTTGAACTTGATGGCCTTCATGGTCCCTTTCAACTCTAACAATAAATAAATAAATACTTCTTTTGCCATTGCCTGGGCCAACACACTAACTCCAAAGCGAGAGTAGCCTCAATCATTGAGGCCTTCTAGAAATCTTTTAAGACATGTTTTTTTCTATTAGCCTGTGAATCCCCTGGTAACAAGTACAGTAATACCTCATGATACGAACTTAATTGGTGCAAGGAGGAGGTTCGTAAGACGAAAGGTTCGTAAGACGAAACATTGTTTCCCATACGAAACAATGTAAAGTCTATTAATCCGTGCAACAACAACAAAAAAACCCGCAAAAAACCGCTGCCGCCCGGCTGTCACTTTTAAAACAGCGGGGGGGGGGGGCAGCAGCTGCCACAGCCGCCGGCTTCCCCGCCGCTCGCCCCGCCCAGGATGCTGACCTGCTGCCTCGCGGGGAAGCCGGGCAAGAGCGATCTTCTGCCGGCCATGGGCGAGCGGCGGGGAGTCGCCCATAGCCGGCAGAAGATCGCTCTTGCCCGGCTTCACCGCGAGGCATCAGGTCAGCAAGAGCGATCTTCTGCCGGCCATTGGCGACTCCCCGCCGCTCGCCCATGGATGGCAGAAGATCGCTCTTGCCCGGCTTCCCCGCGAGGCTTCCCCCCCTCACCGCCGCCGCCCACTGGCTGCGAGCGCTCTGCCAGGTGGCCAAGAAGCATTCAGGGTGAAGTGACGTGGAGGAATGGGGAGCTGAAACCGGGCGGTTTCAGCTTTCCATCCCTTCACGTCACTTCGCCGCTAAATCGTGTGGCAGCAAACATGCTTTGGGGTTTTGGCTGGGGTAGAGAAGTAGGACCTTCCTAACTCCCTCCCCCCCAGCCAAAACCGCAAAGCCTGTTTGCTGCCACATGATTTAGCCAGGACAGGAGCGAAGTGATGTGGAGGAATGGGGAGCTGAAACCGGGCGGTTTCAGCTTTCCATCCCTTCACGTCACTTCGCCGCTAAATCGTGTGGCAGCAAACATGCTTTGGGGTTTTGGCTGGGGGGAGTGAGTTAGGAAGGTCCTACTTCTCCCCCCAGCCAAAACCCCAAAGCCTGTTTACTGCCACACGATTTAGCCAGGACAGGAGCGAAGTTTGGGTTTGGCGTTTGGCTTCGGGAGATGGCTGGGAAGACGCGCGGCTCTTTTAAAAGGTCACAGCCGGGCTGGGGGGCTTCCCAGCAACCCCCGCAGCCCGGCTGTGACCATTTAAAATGGCCGCACGGCTTCCCAGCCATCTCCCGAAGCCAAACGCCAAACCCAAACTTCCACGTTTGGCGTTTGGAGGCTGCTGGAAAGCCCCCCAGCCCGGCTGTCACCTTTTAAAACAGCCACGCGGCTTTCCAGCAGCCTTCAAACGCATTGTTCTCCGGACCCCGCCCGCTCAGCCCGGCTGCTGGATTCAAAGTGCTGGGGTGGGGGGGCTTTCGGGACTAGGAGTGAGGGGGCTGCGAAGGGGCGCGCGCGGCAGAGCTCCGGCAGAGGAGCCGCGCACAAAGGCCGAGGCGAGGCTGAGCAGGAGGCGAAGCCAACCAGCGAGGCGGTGGGCTGGGAGCCGCAGGCGAAAGGAGCTTGGGCATTGTTCTCCGGACCCCGCCCGCAGCCTGGAGAGGGAAAGGGCCGCCGCGGGGCTGAGCGGGCGGGGTCCGGAGAACAATGCCTGGCGCCGCGATCCGATGCCCGAGCTCCTTTCGCCTACGGCTACCAGCCCACCGCCTCGCTGGTTGGCTTCTCCTCCTGCTCAGCCTCGCCTCGGCCTTTGTGCGCGGCTTGTCCCGACAGCCCCCCCACCCCAGCACTTTGAATCCAGCAGCTTCTGCTGGATATGAGCGGTGGGTGGGACGAGCGGCGCGGAAGCCAGGGGCTTGGCAGCTCGCCCCGCCCATCGCCCGTATCCAGCAGAAGCGGCGGGATTCAAAGTGCTGGGGTGGGGGGTGTCCCGACAGCCCCCCCACCCCAGGACTTTGAATCCAGCAGCTTCTGCTGGATACGGGCAGTGGGTGGAACGAGCGGCGCGGAAGCCAGGGGCTTGGCAGCTCGCCCCGCCCATCGCTCGTATCCAGCAGAAGCGGCGGGATTCAAAGTGCTGGGGTGGGGGGTGTCCCGACAGCCCCCCCCCAGCACTTTGAATCCAGCAGCTTCTGCTGGATACGGGCGGTGGGTGGGACGAGCGGCGCGGAAGCCAGGGGCTTGGCAGCTCGCCCCGCCCATCATCCGTATCCAACAGAAGCGGCGGGATTCAAAGTGCTGGGGTGGGGGGTGTCCCGACAGCCCCCCCACCCCAGCACTTTGAATCCAGCAGCTTCTGCTGGATACGGGCAGTGGGTGGGACTAGCGGCACGGAAGCCAGGGGCTGTGACAGCTCGCCCCGCCCACCGCCCGTATCCAGCATAAGCGGCGGGATTCAAAGTGCTGGGGTGTGGGGTGTCCCAGACCTGCTGCCTTTTCCCGCGCCCGCCGCCGGCCCAATCCTGTGCCTCCTGCTTCCCCCCCCAGCCAGAAATATAAAAGGGTCTCCAGCGGCAGACCGTCTTTGTGTTTTTCACTGGGAGGGGGAAGCAGGAGGACCTTCCTGACTCCCTCCCCCAGCGCCGGACCTCCTGCCCTCCCTCCCAGCCAAAAACCCAAAGCGGCCTCCCAAATGTTTTCCATCTTACGAACCTGCCGCCGCCGCCGAGAAGCCCCGCCGCCCGGCTGTCACCTTTAAAACAGCCGGGGGGGCTTCCCAGCAGCTTCCCGAAGCCGAACGCCAAACCCGAACTTCCGGCTTCGGCTTCCGGGAGGCTGCTGGGAAGCCCCCCGGCTGTTTTAAAAGGTGACAGCTGGACTGTGGGGCTTCCCAGCAGCCTCCCGAACGCCGAACCCGGAAGTTCAGGTTTGGTGTTTGTAAGACGAAAAAAGTTCGTAAGAAGAGGCAAAAATTTTCTGAACCCCGGGTTCATATCTCGGGTTGTTCGTAAGACGAGGGGTTTGTATCTTGAGGTACCACTGTATCTTGTGTGCTAGTTATGTCCTATGTACTCTCTTGATGTATTCTCTCCTAGCAGTCTTGCTTATTTTAATAAGTTTCATTGTTTTAATTTGGTTTTGTAATATGTTATCTTCATGATTTTATTGTATTTCACCCTCGGTCATTTAGTATGAGAATGGTGGCCGTGCAAATTTGATAAATATTTTTTTTAAAAAAATAAGGTTAGGAGTTAAGGGTTAAAGGTTAAGGGTTAAGGGTTAGGGTTAAACAAAAAGGTTAGTTCCTGAAATAATTCAGGATTTAAATATTTCAATCTTGCAAAACATATTCTTCTGTAAAAAGGAATGGAATTAGAATAGAAAAATCCAAGAAATTTAAATTAAACTTTAATTTCTTATTCTATATCCGTGATGGTGAATCTATGGAGTTAGCCATTCCAGGGGTGAATCTACGGAGTTAGCCATTCCAGGGGAACGAGGGACCGTTGCTTAATAACGATCCCTTGTTCTGGCTCCGTGAGCCCAACCTTGGGCACTGGTGATCAGTGTAACTCTGGCCCTGGGCTCTGGTTGCTGCTCCTCACTGCCAGGTCGGTGGTAAGTAAAGCTCTCCTCATCGGGATCTGATCCTGGATGAGGAGGCCGACCTGGCATGTATTACTGAAATCTGGCTGGGCCCAGAGGGAGGAGTTCCTCTCTCTGAAATTTGCCCAGCCGGGTTTCAGATATGGCATCAACCTCGACCCCAGGGAAGGGGGGGGGGAGTGGCTATTATAGCCAGGGAGAGCCTTTGCCTACGTGGACTCATTGCTCCAGAAATTGTGGGTTGTGAGTCTCTCTTGGTGAAGTTGGACTTAGGGGTTCAGGTGGGCTTATTTCTCATGTACCTGCCTCCCAGATGCGTGTCAAAAGCCCTGCCTGTGCTACTCGAGGAGGTAGCTGGGTTGGCGGTGGAGTTCCCCAGACTTATTGTCTTGGGGGACTTCAACCTGCTGTCACTCGGTGAAATGTCTGGGTTGGCACAGGAGTTCATGGCCACCGTGACAGCCATGGACCTGACTCAAGTAGTACAGGGTCCGACTCACGAGGGAGGACACGCACCTGACATGGTATTCCTCTCCGAGCAATTGAGTAATGGTCTGAGACTAAGGGGCTTAGAAACATTGCCTTTGTCATGGTCAGACCATTTTCTACTAAGGCTTGACTTCCTGGCTCCAATCCTTCCCCGCAGGGAGGCGGAACCAATTAAGATGTTCCGCCCCAGATGCCTGATGGACCCTGAGGGCTTTCAGACGGCGCTTGGGGATATTCCAGAGGCACTCGTCCACAGTTCGGTGGAGTCTCTTGCGGAGGCCTGGAACAAGGCTGCAGCGGAGGCTCTTGACCGGATTGCGCCTTTGCGACCTCTCCGTGGCGCTAGACCCTGTGGAGATCCATGGTTCAATGAGGAGCTCCGGGAGTTGAAACGCCAGAAGAGACGTCTAGAGAAGCGATGGAGGAAGAGTAGGTCTGAATCTGATCGAACACTTGTAAGAGCTTTTATTAAGACTTACAAAGTGGCGCTCAAGGCGGCAAGATGCGCGTACCATGCCGCCTTGATTGCATCAACGGAATCCCACCTGGCCGCTCTGTTTAGGGTGACCCGCTCCCTTCTTAATCAGGGGGGAGTTGGGGAACCCTTGCAGAGCAGTGCTGAGGATTTTAACACATTTTTCACTGATAAAATCGCTCAGATACAGGCCGACCTCGACTCCAATTGGAAAACAGAGTCAACTGACAATGAGTCAGTCGAGGTGACTGGAGCCCGTACTTGTCCACCTGTCTGGGAAGAGTTTGATCTGGTGACACCTGATGAAGTGGACAAGGCCATTGGAGCTGTGAGTTCCGCCACCTGTTTACTGGATCCGTGTCCCTCCTGGCTGGTCTTGGCCAGCAGGGAGGTGACACGGAGCTGGGTCCAGGAGATTGTCAACGCTTCCTTGGGGAGGGGATTTTTTCCAACATTCTATAAAGAGGCGCTCATGTGCCCCCTCCTCAAGAAGCCTTCCCTGGACCCAGCCATACTTAATAACTATCGTCCAGTCTCCAACCTTCCCTTTATGGGGAAGGTTGTTGAGAAGGTGGTGGCACTCCAGCTCCAACGGTCCTTGGAAGAAGCCGATTATCTAGGTCCCCAGCAGTCGGGTTTCATGCCTGGTTACAGCACGGAAACTGCTTTGGTCGCGTTGATGGATGATCTCTGGCGGGCATGGGACAGGGGTTTATCCTCTGTCCTGGTGCTTCTTGACCTCTCAGCAGCTTTCGATACCATTGACCATGGTATCCTTCTGCACCGGCTGGAGGGGTTGGGGGTGGGAGGCACTGTTCTCCAGGGGTTCTACTCCTACCTCTCCGGTCGGTCACAGTCAGTGTTAGTGGGGGGTCAGAGGTTGACTCCAAGGTCTCTCCCTTGTGGGGTGCCTCAGGGGTCGGTCCTCTCCCCCCCTGCTATTTAATATCTATATGAAACCGCTGGGTGAGATCATCCAAGGGCATGGGGTGAGGTATCATCAGTACGCTGATGATAACCAGCTTTATATCTCCACCCCATGTCCAATCAACGAAGCAGTGGAAGTGATGTGCCGGTGTCTGGAGGCTGTTGGGGCCTGGATGGGTGTCAACAGACTCAAACTCAACCCGGATAAGACGGAGTGGCTGTGGGTTTTGCCTCCCAAGGACAATCCCATCTGTCTGTCCATCACCCTGGGGGGGAATTATTGACCCCCTCGGAGAGGGTCCGCAACTTGGCCGTCCTCCTCGATCCACAGCTCACATTAGAGAACCATCTTTCAGCTGTGGCAAGGGGGGGCGTTTGCCCAGGTTCGCGTGGTGCACCAGTTGTGGCCCTATCTGGACCGGGACTCATTGCTTACAGTCACTCATGCCCTCATCACCTCAAGGTTCGACTACTGTAATGCTCTCTACATGGGACTACCTTTGAAAAGTGTTCGGAAACTTCAGATCGTGCAGAATGCAGCTGCGAGAGCAGTCATGGGCTTACCTAGGTATGCCCATGTTTCACCAACACTCTGCAGTCTGCATTGGCTGCCGATGAATTTCCGGTCACAATTCAAAGTGTTGGTTATGACCTTTAAAGCCCTTCGTGGCACTGGACCAGAATATCTCCGAGACCGCCTTCTGCCGCACGAATCCCAGCGACTGATTAGGTTCCACAGAGTTGGCCTTCTCCGGGTCCCGTCAACTAAACAATGTTGGTTGGCGGGCCCCAGGGGAAGAGCCTTCTCTGTGGCAGCCCCAATTCTCTGGAACCAACTCCCCCCAGAGATTAGAATTGCCCCTATTCTTCCTGCCTTTCATAAACTCCTTAAAACCCACCTTTGTCGTCAGGCATGGGGGAACTGAATCACCTCCCCCGGGCATGTACAATTTATGCATGGTATGTTTGTGTGTATGTTTGTTTAGTAAATGGTTTTTTAAAAAATATTTTAAATTACATTTAGATTTGTCATGAATTGTTATATCCTGCTGTGAGCCGCCCCGAGTCTGCGGAGAGGGGCGGCATACAAATCTAAATAATAAATAAATAAATGGTATGTGTGCCAGAAGTGGCATGTAGAGCCATTTCTCTGGGCACATGGACCCATTGCCCCTTACTCTTCTGGGTGCCAGTGTGCCAGCCAGCTGGTTTTCATGTACACCTGCATGCCACAAACTGGAATCATAGCACCTCATTGAGCATGAATGCCCCAGGAAGGTAGAATTCTTTATTGGCCAATTCTGATTGGACACGCAAGGAATGATCTTCCTGTTTTCAGAGTGTGCATATGCACTGGCCAGCTGATCTGGTTTCTGGTGCTCATGCGCACACAAAGACCAGCAACAGCTGCTCTTGTCAAAAGTTGTGGTGAAGGGATCCCAGAATTCACTTCCTAAGGGAGCAGAGCAAGATAAGCTGGGCTTCCCTTCCTCTCTACCCATGTGGGCTTCTTGTGCAGCCTCAGGGAGCCTGCACTGGTGTATGAGCTGCTGGTGAGCATGGGGTGATATTCACATGTATAGATGACCCCATGGCCTGGGCTCCTTTCCACTGGGATTTAACATTCTATGGCCAGCAGCAGCTCTCTGTATCCCCCCACCCCCCTGGCACCTCGGCTGTGCCATGTGCCAGCTGGAGAAGCTCTGAATGTGTGAAAAATACTGAGGCTGTAGTCAGTTTCAAGCAATGTTTATTCTCAGCATAGCAGAAACAAAGTTACTATTCGAGCTGTAACCCAGGCACGATCTGAAACAGTATCCACTTTTCGGCTATTATACATTGTTTCTTCCCGCTCAAAGTAACAGTTTGCAGAGGATTGGTATGATGTGGGTGTCCCTAGGTGCACTCACAACAACTTGTGCAGCTGCATTCTGGATCAACTTAGTCTCTGAGCACTTTTAATGTGCAATGCTGCCCCGAGTCTTCGGAGAGGGGCAGCATACAAATCTAATTTTATCATTATCATTATCATTATCATTATCATTATCATTATCATTATCATTATCATTATCATTATCATTATCATTATCATTATCATTATCATTATCATTATCATTATCATTATCATTATCATTATCATTATCATTATCATTATCATTATCATTATCATTATCATTATCATTATCATTATCATTATCATTATCATTATCATTATCATTATCATTATCATTATCATTATCATTATCATTATCGACTTCCGGGGCAAGGCTTGGTCGATGCAGAGCTGGTAAGTGAACCGCTGCTCTCCCAGCACGACTTTTATTGCCTTTAAATATAAGATCAGACACCCAACTTGGAGGGAAGGGTGTCATAAGAGGTGGTTATGCTGTGCCCGATGTGAGAGTCGCTAGCTCACACCGGCACAAGCTTTTTTGAACCGCCAGGACCGGGCAAAAAAGAAGCCAGCATTTGCTGGCCCTAAGACATGGCCGCCCCGTAAACATCGAGGAGGAAGTGAAAAGAGATCGGTGAGCCTCAGCAATTGCCCTAAAATAACAAACTTAATTTGGAAACTTCTGGTGTAATTGAACAATCGTGGGAAAGACGGTAAAAGGATAGAAGAGCTCAAAGTCGAAACAAGCGGCGACTAAAAGGGTTGAGCGACAGGAGAAGCGAGAGACAGTGTGCGGTGACAGGAGATTCGGGTGTGTGACAGGAGAGCTGGGTCGGAGGGATGGAGACGGAACGGAACGGAGCAGAGCGGAGACGGATATAACCGGGTGATACGATCTTAAAGTTTGAAGATTAAATTTTTTTATGGAATAGGAGTAGCGAAAGCGGCGATTTAAAAAAAACCCCGGCGTGAGCTTTCACTACGGATGTCACACCAACGTGATTAAACCTCCCCCACTTCCGAAAACATAGAGCTACGAAAGTAGAAAGCAGAAACAGCAAGATAACGTCCTGGAGATCTACACCCCTCCATTTTGCTTAGCCGATTCTTTTGATTTATTTGATCTATCTGGTTTGCGTTTGCCTTTGGACCTTTTAAGGACTTAAAATCCCATAAACACAGAAGGTATAATTTTAAAGAGACAAGAACTTGACTTAACAGATATCAACTTGACTGGACTGGTTTTCAATACTACTATAGCAGACCTTCCCATAGGAAAGGAAACATAGGAAATTAGACCTACTCATTTTTGGAACAATCTGGACTAAATCTGGACTAAAATAAATATTAGAATCAAGGAACATCTATTGGTTAATATATAAGATTAAAGGAAACAAAAAGACAGACACTGGACTGGAAAACAATTAGATGAAATCAAAGTAATTGCTGTTATTAACTAATAATATCTCCGATCATCTGTAATTAAATGTAAACTGTAATTAAATGCAATCAACTAACGAATTAATTAAGTGATTAATGGATGTAAGAATTTGCTAATTCATTATTATTTAAATCTCTACCTCTACTCTACCTCTACTCAACCTCTACTCTACTCTTAGAAATTGTTTATCTAGAATACCTATAAGAATTGACTTAACTATTATTCAACTATATAACTATTGATTTCCTAACCATTAATTAATTAATTAATTGTATACTATATATTGTGCATTGTATATTGAATATTGATTAAGTATTAAGTATTAAGTATTGATTAAGTATTAAGTATTAAATGTTACAGCATTAAGTATTAGATATTAAGATATTAGATATTAAGTATTAAATAAATAAGTTAGAATATCAAATATAAATTAGAAAAGGATAAGCTAAGATAGATTAAATATAGTTTAAGTATTGAAACGCCGATAATAATTGAAAGCATTAACCTTACCTCTTTGCTCTTTTGAAAAATAAGTTGTATAAATTGATTGGATCAACTGTTACATATTGAACTAACCCTTAAAGAGTAACTTGATTGATTGATTAGATATTGAATAGATTCATTAGATATTGAATTAAGCATTAGAAAGCTAAAACTTATCACAAATGGCAACTCAACAAACATTAACTAAGTCGTTGAGAAGGGGTAATTTAACCTTACTATCACCAGCTGTGCAGAAATCCTCATCGACTTCCGATATTGTTACAGGAGAGATTAAAGATCAGACACCCTCGCTTCAAAGTTTACAAAATTCCCTAGACAAAATTCAAGAATTTATGATAAAACAACAGGAGTCCTCTAACCAAACCCAAGAAACTATAATTAAAAACCATCAGGAGACACAAAAAAAATTCGAGGAAGTAAATGAAAATTTTGCTAAATTTAATAATATAATAGAAAGTGTTAAAGAAGCAGTAGACCAACAGGAAATTAAAATACAGCAAGTGGAAGAGACAACCGAGGCGAATAAGTTAAGATTAACTAAAAACGAAGAAGACCTCAGGAGAGTAAACAAAGATTTAGAAGTGGCCATTGCCCAATTAGAATTTGAAAAAGCCTCATTTTATCTTAGGCTACAAAATATACCAGAAGAAAAAGGGGAGAACTTGTTTGCGACCGTAGTTGAACTCTTCGCTGAAGAGTTAAAAATAAACGAAAACGAATTAATTAACCACGTAGACGAGGTATATCGAGTGCAAACTAATTACGCACGTCGCCATCAACTCCCCAGAGAGATTCACCTTAGATTCACCAAAAAAACCCTGAGAGATGAGATATATAGGAATACCAGAGGGGTCTTATCGTATAAAGGAAAAGACATCATTCTATTGAAACAAATACCCAAAAGAATTAGGGAACGAAGGAGGGATTACCATTACTTTACAAACAAATTAATAAAAAACGAGATACAATTTAGATGGTTAGTGCCAGAGGGGGTAATGGTAATGTGGAAGGGGAAGAAAATAAATATAGAAACACTAGAACAAGCAGACAAATTTATTCGAGAACATCTGAAGAAAGAAGGGGAAAGTAGCACGGAACTGGAGACAACAAGCCAAGAGGAGGGAGAGATAGAGGAAGAGAGAACAGACAAGATAAGCAAGGGGAAAGGGGAGAAAACAGAAAACTACAGAGAGCTTAGAAGCAGCAAAAGGGCAAGATAGTTGACGAAGAATGAATAAAGAAATTAAATTATTTTCGGTGAATATAAATGGAATGAACTCTCCTCAAAAAAGAGGACAAACATTTACAAAACTAATAAAACAAAATCTAGATGTAATATGCCTTCAGGAAGTCCATGTAAAGAAAAAGGATAAGAAAGTATTGGAATACCCGAAACTGGGGAAACTATTCACATCACTTGCAAATGAAAAAAAAAGAGAAATTGCACTATATATTAAAAGCTGGTTAAATCCAAAAGTAATTGACAGTGATGAAGAGGGTAGAATACTTATAATAGAAATCGAAATTAATAAAAAACAAACAAATTTAATTGTGATTTATGCTCCCAATAAAGACCAAATTTTTTTTAATAAAAAGTTGTACCAAAAAATAATAAAAATTGAAAAAGGAAACATCTGTGTGATTGGGGACTTTAATATAATAATAGATTACGACAAAGACTATAAAGGTAAAGAAAAGAGTAAAAAGAAAAAAACCATACCAGAAAAACTCAAAGATATTATAGAGGAATTTAAATTAAAGGATACATGGAGGGAAAGACACAGGGATGAATGTAAATATACTTATTATTCACACCCACACGATTCATGGTCCAGATTGAACATGAACAAACATAGAATTACAACAAGAGATAATATCAGCAGAAATAGAACCTAAGATTGGACATGGACAAACATAGAATTACAACAAGAGATAATATCAGCAGAAATAGAACCTAACTTTTGGGCAGACCACAATCCAGTAAGTATTATAATTAGAGGAAACCAAACCCAAAAAAATAGATGGACAATGAATACAAAAATTATACAAGAAAACAAATACAAAGAATTTTCAAAAAAAGAATTAGATATCTTTCTAGAAAAAAATTGGAATGAAGACACAACCATACAAAATATATGGGACACAACCAAAGCATATATAAGGGGGATAACCATTGCATACACTAGTAAAAAAAATAAGGACAAAAATAGGGAGATGAAAGAAAATCAAAAAGAATTAGAACAAATAGAAGCCGAATGGATAAAAGATCCAAAAAAAATCGAACTAAAAGAAAAAAGAGATGTAATTAAACACAAGATTAACTTGATAGCACAGGAAGAAATAGCCCAAAAAAATCAAAAGTGTAAAACAAAACTACTTTGAACATGCAAACAAACCGGGAAGGTGGCTTGCCTATAAAATTAAAAAACAGAAAGAGAAGAAATATATCCAACAACTGGAAGATGAAAAGGGAAAAAAACAAATTGATATAGAAGGGAAAAAAAAGATAATACAAAACTATTTTCAACAGCTATATAGGAAAGATGATACAAAAGAGGAAGAAATAGATCAATATTTGAACGAGATTGAACTACCCCAAATATCGGAGACTAACATAGATAGAATGGATAAAACCATAACTATGACAGAATTAGAGCTAGCAATTAAAAAACAAAACAATAACAAAACCCCAGGAGTAGATGGAATACCAGCCGAATATTACAAAGAAATATACGAACCAGTCAAAAAATTATTACTACAGATGCTGAATGAGGTGTTAGATAAAGGAGCAATGCCTGAATCCTGGAAGGAAGGGTTAATAACACTAATACCAAAAGATTTGGAACAAAGATATTTAATTAAAAAATACAGACCAATTGCATTACTAAACTCAGATTACAAAATCTTTACAACAATATTAGCAGAAAGGTTTAAAGGGATAATTAACGAAATCATACATCCGGACCAGAACGGCTTTTTACCAAACAGAAATATAAAAAATAATCTGAGAAACATTATGAATATTTTAGAATACTATGAGGCAAACCCAGGAAAGAATTTGGCATTAATATTTTTAGATGCGGAAAAAGCATTCGATAATTTGAATTGGAACTTCTTTATTAAACAACTGACCAAAATGAAATTTAAAGAAAAATTTATAAAAGCAATCAAGACGATATATTCTACACAATCGGCAAAAGTTATAATAAACGACCAATTAACGCAAAATATAAAAATAGAAAAGGGAGTACGGCAAGGATGCCCCCTTTCCCCATTAATATTTATTTTGGCCATAGAAATCTTATTAAATCAGATAAGGTTAAATAAAAATGTTAAAGGATTAAATTTGAAAGGACAAGAATACAAAATTCAGGCATTTGCCGATGATCTAGTATTCAATATAGAAGATCCAATTGAATCAGGGGAAGTTTTATTAAAGGAGATTACTGAATTCGGAAAAGTAGCAGGACTTAAAATTAATAAACAAAAAACCAAAATACTGACAAAAAATTTAACAAATACAGAGAAGAAAATATTAGAAGACAGATTAGGCCTACAAATAGTAAAAACAGTTAAGTATTTGGGAATAAAATTAACAGCAAAAGCAATCACAATAAAGGAAGATAACTATACGGTTTTAATAAAAGAAATAAAAAAGAAATTAGAAAAATGGAACAAATTGCCTATCTCGCTCATAGGTAGAATCTCAACAATAAAAATGTCCATCTTACCCAAGATTCTATATCTATTTAGGACGATTCCAATTATATTAAGAAAAGACTTTTTTCAAAAATTAAATAGAATGATTACAAAATTCGTCTGGGCCGGAAAAAAACCTAGAATTAGAATACAATATCTACAAGATAATATCAAACAAGGAGGATTTGCACTACCAGATTTCGAATTATATTATAATGCAGCAATTATGGATTGGTTGAAAGATTGGTTTAAATTGGAAAATAAAAGACTATTAATACTGGAAGGACACGATATGAGAATAGGGTGGCATGCTATCCTGTGGGAAAATAAAGAACAAACACATAGTTATTTCAAACAACATATAATAAGAAACTCGTTATACACAACTTGGAAAAAAAATCAAAAAAATGTACTACCACCAAATTCCCAAATGGTACTCGAGCTTAGAGGCGACGGTATATCCAAACTCAAGAGAACTAAACAAAATGTTAAATTATTATCAAACATTAGAAAAAAATGGGGAATTAAAAACTAGGGAACAATTAGAAGAAATTGGAATCAAAATCGATTGGTGGGAGTGTAACGTAATTAAATCAAAATATCAAGAAGGGAAAAGGAAGGAAATACAAATAAAAGAGATAGAATTAGATAAGATAATTTTAGGCCAAGAAAAGAAAATGATTTCCAAAATATATAGATATATGCTACACTACAAAATGGAGGAACACATCGTTAAAAATAGTATACATAGTTGGGGCAAAAATTTTGGTTATAGCATAAATTTAGATAAGTGGGAATCAATTTGGACCAAAAACTATAAATTAACAAAATCTACAGCTTATAAGGAAAACATATACAAAATGTATTATAGGTGGCACCTTCCACCGGCAACATTAGCCAAAATGTATAAAGGAACAAGCCCAAAATGTTGGAGGTGTAAAAAAATGGGGACCTACTACCACATTTGGTGGACCTGCTCAAAAATGAAAAAATTCTGGAACAAAATACAGAATTGGATAGAAGAGATTTTACAAATGAAGATAAATAAAAAACCTGAAGCCTTTCTCCTGGGAATTATAGATCAAAAAATTGAAAAAAACAAACATTACTTATTAATTCATATATTGACAGCAATTAGAATAACGATAGCTCAAAATTGGAAGCAACCCGAACCACCTGAAGACGATCTGATAATTAAAAAAATATTAGACTGTGCTGAATTTGACGCACTAACAATTAAATTAAAAAATAAAGAGGATTCCGAACACGATAAAACCTGGATACATCTTTATAACTGGTTTAAGAAAAGAAATAAAATTCAAAAGAAAAAATCAAATTAACAATACTTTATATCCTTTTTATTACATAGAAAAAAAATACAAAAGACATATATACAAAAAACCTTTTTATAAAGAAAGATCTGTATGATATTAAAGAAATTGAATATGAATAAAAGAAGGCGGATAAGAAAGAATTAAATGATTTAAAGAACAG